>NC_133820.1:87870391-88020869 GCF_047830755.1 Zonotrichia albicollis | reverse complement strand
GAAAATTTACCAATTTTTGAGTTTAGCCAATTTTTCTGCACCTACACTCAAAGCAACCCTAGGTACCATTTAGGTCAAGCAGTATTAAATCCCAGCTGGTTTCCCAGTTATTTCTTGACTATTTGGACACTGAACACATTACTATTTGTTACTGACATAAAGCCAATGTGATTGAATTTCTCGCTTGTAAATTGTGCTACATGATCAAACTTCAGTGAAGCAACAAACTTAGTTTTATGACAGCAAATTAAGCTAACTTAAATGTTCTCAGTTTATTAGAGGGACGATCTTTTTTTTTCAAGGCAAGAGTATGAAAGTTGAGGACGAGCAACGGTCCTAGAGATTGGATTTGGGCAATCAGTGACTTAAAACAAGTCCATGCATAAAATCCTAGATTATGGATAAGGTTAAGGATAACAGAGTTGGCCTCAAGTAAGCTACACATGTAAAAAAAAAAAAAAATAAAACAAAAAAACAAAAAAAAAAAACACCATATTACTTTTAGAAGAAAACAGTCTTTCAGATTCTGGATCTGCATTCATGTGCTGGTAGAAAGACCTTGGGTCCCCTAAGGAGGTTTGTGAAGTCAATAAACTTTCCTACCTGGATGTTTCAAAGATCAGGGATTAAAAAATGAAGTCAGTATTTGAATAGCTTTAAAGCCAACACAAATCTTCATCTACAGACATCAGTTCACTGGATCAAGATGCTGCATGATTGATTTTTATCTGACCTGCCTTCTCAACAGAATGTTTTTTTTCTCTTGCAAGGCTGTCTAGTGGGAAAGCTTTCCAGTCAGAAGAAAACTGATATCTAAGACACAGCACAATGAACTGAAAAATCAGCCTTACAAGATTGGTATATATTTAGGGTTATGTTCGATTTCAGACAATACAACTTAATTTTTATCTGATTGAACTACACAAGAGTGGCCTTAAAACCCCTAGGCCAAGTTTATTTGAGGAGTTGTTTCCATTTATTAGCTGCTGTGCTGCGTGTGATGTTTCCACCTAAATGGCTATGTCCATGTAGTGACGCCAAAGTTTCATGCTTCTGCTGCTGGTGTGCTGGTAAGTTGCTGAACATATTCACAAGAATATTTCAATGAACCCACAAGCTGTTGAGTCTCTAAGCAAACAAATTACTGCTTAAGCAAACTTTACTGCTTCCTATGGTTTTGTGAGAAATAGGGTGGCTCAATAAGAGATAGGAGCTTTAGAAAATATTTCTGGATTTTTGTGTAGGGTCTTTATTTTTCTGTTGGTAGGTGCTTTTTGTGCAGAAGTCACTGGAATTCCAGGCCCTCTGCTGTTTACTGCTTCTTCCATCTTCTCTGCAATCTTGAGACCTTATTGTCTCCCTTCTTTGCCATACAGTCCTCATCCCTCTCTCTCAGTCCTCACATTACATGGATTTTATCTGAGAGCTGGATGGGGAAGTGAAGGCATAGGCCATGTTTTCCACATTATTGCCCAGTGCTTCCTCCTGAGCTGGAAGTGAAGCGGACACTCTGTGTCACTTCTGGTGGCAAGGGCTTTTCATTCAGTTCCTGGAACAGTTGCTGGACACTAGTTGCCTGTGTAATTTTTGGGTGTTACTCCAGCTTGTTGGGCCACAACAGTAATGCTGTGGTGTGAAAATTTGGGAATAAAACCCCACTAACCACTTTTCTCATACAAATCTTGCCAGCTGAGAATTGCAGCCCTCTGAGATGAGATTTGAAGAACAAGTTGAAAAGCTGATCAGTCCTACTGGGCAGCAGGCAGTGAAGGGGCCAGGGAGACCTGCAGTGACTAAAGGCACTGTACTTGTTTTCCTGCACTACACTACTGCAGAAACCTTAAAATAAGCAAGGATAAGCACAAATGAGGCAGTACAGGTGAAACAGGAAAGCAAAATTAAAGAGGAGAATAACAGTTGGAGAGAAGATGGAGAAACAGAGAAATGGCAACTGAGGAAAACAGACAAAGTGATAAGAAGAGAGCTCAGCTTAAGTTTTCCAAATGTTTATCAGAGTCTATCAATATTGCCAAAACCATCACTCTTGAACACACAGGCAGAAAAAGGGTCCCAAAAATTGAGTGTTCAGACCACATATTGATTCTCTTCAGATACCCAACCAAGGAACCTTGGCATGAAGCCTTGCTCCAGCTCTGCCTTTATGTTCTCCATGGGGAGAGAAAGAAGGATTTAGATCAGAAGTCTGGCTTGGGCTTTAAACTGGGGGCTCCCCTTTACATCCTGCAGGAACCTGTCCTTTATCTCAACCCCACTGGATTAGGGCTAGCATTTTCATTTAATGCACGTACAAATATATGTGATATTGCTTGATAATGTGATTTTACGTCTTCCATTACTGCATTATCTGAAATACTAAACTTTTTAGTGGTCTGGTGAAATACAGAAGCAAAATGAATGCTTATTTTAAGACATTGTTGTAAAACACTTTCTCCAATAACTTCTTTCTTTGTTTCCCTAATGTATATATGCTTAGTCATTTGGGAGAAACATTCAACCATTGCACAGGATAAGGGTCAAACAGTATATTTCAAACAGAAATAAGGATTCCTTTGAAAAGGACATAAGAGAGAACACGCTTCCTGTTTTTTAATTGAGACACCATTCAACATTCTTTAATGAGGACATTAATAATTGTGGAAGGACTTTCAAACTCACAATAAAACACTGATAACTTCTGAAAAATGTAAATGTTAGGGATGTTACATGTTAGGTGAGACTAATTACCCTGCTTCTCTGCCATAATAATAAACTTCATAAGTACATTATAATTTTATGTAGCCTGGATGGCCTTAGATTTTAAGTGCTTCCACATTTACAAACCATGTAATTAGAAATGTGTTTCCAATAGGTGACTTTTATATTAGGGTTCAGCCTTAAATTGTATACCAATTATCTAGAAAATATTCTCCATTTTCACTGAAGAAGCATTAATTTTTTAGTCATACATCTCTCTCTTGCAAAGACCATATGTTCACTCAGACTTTCCCATAATATGTGCATATATAATACATTTTAATTGATTTTTTTGTGTTTTAATGTCACAGTAACTGCAATAGGTGTCATACTGCCTAACTAAAACATATTTATTCATTAAGAACATTAATTAGCATCATGTATTAGATATAGTTTATACTGTAAGTCATCTAATACAGTAAAACTCAATTAAGTAGCTGAAAATGTAATTGTAGAGGATACTGAAAAATATTTTTTGTTGATTACACAGAAACAGCAGCTTTTGTCTCTGGAATCAAGACATACTGAAATATTTCATAATACCATGAATAATCTGCATTTTTTTTCCCCTTGTTTCTACTACCTGGTTTTGTTTTTAAAGTTGGTCTCCTCTAAATATTTTTATTTATTCTGAGGAGCCATCAAAATTTGTATACCTGTCACAGGCTCTGAGTAGTTCTAATCTAGATGAAAGTAATTTTCATAGTGATTTCTTATACTTTGAACATGAACATAACTTATTAAAAATGTAAATTTTTTGGGCATTATTTTACTTTGCTTTGTTTATTTTTGGGGGTGTTTGTTTATTTATTTGTTTTTTAATTTCTTACACTGTGGGTACTACCTAAGAAGTAAAAGGGTTCCTACTTTGCAGAGAAACTATTTCTACTGCTTTAACATACCTCTATCTCTGAAAAATCTCAGAGCTACCCTCTATTTCTTTCTCCTTTGTGAAGTTAAGAAGTTTGACAGGAAATAAAAAATTCAGTCTCATGTTGTTTTGCTGCTGGCTGATACATTGGCATCGGGTCCAAAGGGTTTCTTGTTATCCTTCAAAGCCAAATGTGAGAACATAAATACATGGTCTGCTCTGCACGGATAGAAAAGCCAGAGGCACAAATCCAGGCCCACCAAGAGGAACTAAAGGATTAGAAAAATATACACATTTTAATCCTTTGAATTACTTCTGTATTCTGGAAGCAATACATAGGCCTGGACTTGACACAGGAAAATGAAGAATTTAATAATATTTCTTTTTTTAATGCAAGAAGTAAGGTCATCAATGTTATTAATTTAATCACATATATAATTCAGAGCATAATATAAAATTTAGAAAGTTCAGGCAAACAAGGACATGGAAGAAAGATGCCTGTTCACTAAAGCTTTTTCCAAAATGTCAGGTGAGCTTTAAAAAGACATAAAAGTAGAGAAATCATTTTTTCAACAGATGTAGGAGAGGAAGAACTTCTAAATTAATAAAGACAGATTTTTTATTTTTTTTTTTACATCACAGAATCTGAATCCTTCACTTCTATCTATGCATATGAGGGTCATGGGCCCTGGATCTTTCTATTTTATTATTGTCTCATTTACTCCTTTAGTCTTAGCTTTTTCTTGAGACATGCATTGAGAAAGTGACTAACATTGTAGCCTAGTAGGCAGCATCCATTTGGGTCAGCTAATCTGTGACATGAAAAAAAAAGGATGAGAATAAGATAATATTGTTTCATTTAGATTATTGTTAATAGGTTTAAATCTTTGCTGATATTCTGCTCCTTTCATTTTTGCTACCCTGATCTGGACTGTACACAGTCTATAACATGAAGCAAGTTTACCCAATCTTTCCTTGAACTGCTGATGGTAATGGATCTCCTTCCTCCAGCCTCAACTGCTGCATTCAGTTATCATCAAGCACAGGCATCAACCAGGGCTCTAATCTTGCTCTGATGGATGGAATACTAACCTTTCACAAGATTAGAGACACAAGGTGCTCTAGAGATAATAAAATTCAAATAGGTTTATTTCAAAGGGCAAGTCAATCTCGATTTTGTTCATGGGTCACTTGACAGATCATTTGCCAATGCAGTTTTTGTGTCCTTCTGCATCTGGCTTCTGTGCAGTGCTCCAACTATTTCATATTAAGTGGGCACCAACAGGCAGAGTTCGGCAAGGGTCTGGCTTAAGCAAAAATAGCAAGGAACCTATTCAGCATGGAGCTGGCAACTTCACTAAAAGTTCATCTTCTGAGGGCAGTGCTTGCATGGTGGGAAAGCTTTTCTTAGCATTTTCAGAAATGACAATCTTGATAAACATCTTGAACACTTTGAATTTTAAACTCCTTTTAGATCAAAGAGCAAAAATCTTGCTAGCATCATGACAGCCAGCTGTGCAATATATGCAGTAGCTGTAACTTAAGAGATTTGTAGCTTGTGAGCAACCATTTTTAATGTGCTTGTCAAACTCTACCATGCAAAACTGTTTACAAATCAAATATTTAAGTCAGGTATCTACAGGCAATGAAGATAAGGCTCTTACAGGTGCTAAAAAAAGATTCCTCCAGATGACAGCTGTGGTGTTACATACAGGAATTAGAATGCCCAACAGGCAAAATAAGTGAAATTTCCTGCAACTTTTATGGTTGTAACTTGCTGCTATTAAACACACCAATTGACCTAGCTCTGTTGTTTAATAGAGCAAAATTAAATGATTACACCTAGACTGCTTAGAGAACAAATATTGTTGAAGTCAGTGAGCATAATGTCTGGCCTTCATTTAGGAGAAGGATAAAAATAATTAAAAGGCCCATATAAACCAGACAGCTAAAGCTGCAGGTGCATAAATTGCACACAAACTACAGCACATCAGTGAGTTAGCCAGGGATTTGGAGGATGGTTTGTGTGCGCAGATGCTAGCAGCTGGACTTCCCTCCAGGAGAGAGACAGAGAGAGAGGGAGAGAGAGAGAGAAAGGGGAGAAAAAAAGCCACACATAACCACACATGAAGAGAACAAGAGAAAGCTCATAGAAAGTCAGAGCGGTGTTTTATGCTCCAATCCAGGACAACACTGAAAAAGAGTATGATCTAGGAATTAAAAAAAAAAAAAAATGCTCAAAAATATGAAACCCTGTCTTTTTTTTCCCACAGAACTTGCTTCTTGCATATTTGTTATAGGGGTGAGAGTTTAGAACAACAAATCCTTCAGAGGTAAGATTGTGTGCTTTTAGTTTCCCAAAACAAGGATGACTACACTGTATTTAAAATGCAGTGGCTGATGAGTTTGCATGATAACTAAGTAGGACAGATTTCATGGCATATGCATCTAAAACGTGTACTGGACTAAGTCTGAAATCTGGAAATTGGAATATAAAGTTCAGGATTTTTTTTACTGCTTTTAAAGCCTTAGAACTACATGAAAAATGTATTCTCATTTTGGATGCTTTAACTGTGACAGCTCATAAACAAGTCTATTCCTAGAACTGCAATCATATCTCTGGAGTCCATTTACAATGTTTAAATTTCATAATTGAGTGACTTCTTAATATTTCAAAACTGTTTCTGTTTTCATTAAGTTTTCATAGAGACAGTTCACTTGTCATTGTTGTCCTTTCTAGTAAGAAGCTCTTGAAACTAATTTTATAGTACATGTTTTAAAAAATTTCAGAAATAACCAACTACATATGAACCCTGTGATTGATCCAGTAACTTATGCATTTATGTGTTTCTTTCTCTTGCCCCAGTGCTAGGAGTTAGGCATTAATTTTCATGAAATATATGCAAAAGTAATCTTTAGGCATGCAAGCTGGAATCCATACTTGAGGACTGAAGTCTTTTAGTTAGAAGATATGAATTTTTCAGGTAATCATCTGTCTTTGCCACTTCACTACCAACTCTATCAACCTGCGTGCAATTTTCTACCCATAATAGATGCAAAACGGGCTATTAAATTCCCACAGGATCATACAGACTAGAGAATAGAGAATTAAGTTCTGTGTTACCTGAATTGTTCACACAAAAGGGGACTGCATCCAATCAAGACCTTTCAGGAGTATCAAGGCTCCCAATCAGCTGCCATGGAGATGAGTGTGACAACCAAGAACCCAGGCTGCAGGCACAGGCTGTAACTCTCCATCACTGAGGGGCCAGGGTGGAGGAAGCTGTCACTGTGATCAGCCTGCCACACTAATCCCTGACTTGCCTCAAACTTTTAATTGTGGAATTTTTAATGGTGTGTTTCATCCTGATAGCATGTCTGCATGCTACAGGCTTTGAAATCTTCAGGCAGTCTATGTGGGAGAGATAAAAAAGCTGAAGATGCATAGAGCAGGCCAGGAAAGTGTGACTGTGGAAATAATTTTAAATTATGTCTTGAATAGAGTGTATATTAAAACTGGGAAGATTTTAGCTTTCAGAAAAGCAGTCATTCAAATAAACCAGGCATTTCTTCTTCCAATTTTTACAAATAAAGAAATAGAATTTTACTGCAAATCAAAATATACCACATAAAAGTACCAAGACTACTCTGGCAAGCTGTCAGGAAATACAGTATACCTGAAAAAAAAAAAAATTTCTGAGGAGCTCATCCTCTGGTTCAAAGTCAGGACCAGCTGCCTGGAAGCATGAAATCTAGCATCAAACCTAGTTCCAAAGATATCTGCTGAGCTGACTGCTCAATAACCTTTTTTTATAAAGCCTGATCTGCAAGCACACACAATGAAAAGTCAAAGGACTTAATTTGATTTAAATGCAGCTGCCCTAATCACAGAGAAACAACCACGAGAGTCAGAAATAGCCAGACTAAGCTCTTTTCCAAAGAGCAGCACTTGGCCTAAAACACATAACATTACCCTCTCCATCGTTAACTTCAAATTTTCTTGCTTTCGTGGGATTAAGTCAGACCCCTACCATTATGTTAATGTAGCTTTTTGTGGTTTAATTACAATGTTTCCTCTAGAGTGTAACATAATAACAATTAATCAGCTAGTTCTTAACTTCCACAAAAGGAAACATCATCTGTTATTATCTGTGCTGCTATCCTGCCACAATGTCAGCAGAACTAAAAACAATTATACCACAAAAGCTGCATGCAAATAGGGTCTGCAGCTAAAAACAAATGAAAGCCAAAATCTTAGACTCATCCCTGAAATTGTCCTTTGTTCACTCTATTTTATATAAATAGCACACACTAAAATTATTAAAATTAATACCACTCCTAGCAACACACTGACTGACTGATGCAAACTGTGGATAGAAAGTTATCTAAAGAAGGAAAATTTGAAGCTGATGTTCTTTTAGGAATTACTGCCTTCTTCCATCGTATCTAGATGTAAACTCTGGTTTATTTTTAGGTAATGCTTCTTTGCAGAGCTAGGCAGATTATATTTGGCAGAAAAAATAATTAATGGATGCACATAGTAATTGACGTGATAAATTAAAATAATGCCTTTGAAATACATGAATGTGAAATTCAACAAATGCTTTAATAAAAAAAATGGAAACAAGATAGTTGACATAAACAGCAAATGGAGAAACAAAAAGTCACTGTGGGCATATAGCATGTGAAAATATCAAATACTCACTCCCATCATCAGTGAAATATTCCCAGGTTAAAATTCTCTCTTCATTGTGGACTGGGTACAGAGATAGACACTATTTTTATGTAGCTGGATGGCAGCGGGAAATGAGAAGAGAAATTCTGCTGCTGTTGTTACTTTTCTTCTTCCAGAGAGTAGTTTTCTCTAGGGTGCTGTTTGACTCTTAGAAGTCACCACAAAAATGGCAGTTTGAGTCAACATATTTGTTCAATGACAAAATACGTTCTTAGCACTCTTTAGTCCTCTAAGCCCTGAAGCAATAACATGACAGAGGGGGCAAAGAATGTACTAGTAACTTTTGTTAGGGATGAACAATCTCTTCCCTCCCTCAAAAAAAAAAAAAAAAAAAAAAAGACAAAAAAGAAAAAGAAAAAAAAAAAGATGATTGCACTAGAAAATAGTGGGGATTCCCAGGAACTGCTTCCCTGTTCTAGGTATAGCTACTGCTAGCAATGTGTACAACAATACCTGTGCAATCAGGACACTGTACCTGTGCAAGCAGTTTTATAGCATGTTCAATTATTTTAGAACAGTTATGGTCTTTATCATTCATCATATTTAATTTTCTTAATGTTGTATATCTAAGTATTTGGTGGGTTTTTAAAACTCCTGTTTGGAATGTTAGCAGATCTCTGTAATGGTACCTTAAAACTTGTTGTATTGCATTCTTTTATTTGTAGCTGCAGTAAGGTTCAAAATTGCAATCTAGATAACAAATTTTATTTAACATTCCCTAACATTAACTCTGGTATTACAGATATAAAGTCTAGCTACAGCCTTTCTGTGATTGTGGGCTGTTCCTACCAGCTTTTCCAATGTAACTCACCTCCTCTCTGCTGCACAAGTGACAAAGGAAGATAAATCTCACATTCCAACAACAGCTATCACTTCATTCATTAGTAACAAACACCTGTAGCAGCAGGAGCCACATACACTTTAATTGGCTGGGTTTTGCACCTTTAAATTGCTTGTCATCATAAAGAAATGACAGCAGTTCAATGAGAGAAGAGTAATGCAGCAAGAAGGCTGAAGCCATTTCCAGTGTTTAATTGCCATTAAAAAAAAACTAACAAGTGATTAAAAAGATAAATCAAAAGTTTGCAGAAAGACTAAAGCATCCAGTCAGTTTTACAGTTTCATTTGAGCTACAAGCACGTTATACATCCATTTACAAAACAATGAGCTCTTACAGTTTATGAAAGTTTAATCTCTTGGTTTATTGCTTTAATATATCTAACATTGGTAAGGTTTGCTTTAGAATGAACTGTCTGACTATATGATGTTGATGTTATTTTTTACATTCAGTCTGCAAATGGAATGAATAACATAATTGTACTAATCTATGAAACAATTAAAGTAGAGGTAATTGCTGCTTCTCTCATATCTGCATGTAAAATAAAATAATTAATATTTTATCATTTGGCAATGCCTCTTGTTAGCACAATATTCTGAGATCAATTTTTTGTTTGGCCACAGGCATTGGAGCAAATGCTGGAAAAGTTATGCAGAGCCAAAATTCTCATTGCTGGTAAACTTGTGCTTCAGGAATATATCATCTTAGGCTCACATGCCTGGTAAAACTTTGGTCAAATACTATCCACAACAGAAAATAAACCAACTCAAACCAAAGAACCCTAACCATCTTTTTTAAACTAATAACCTCATAATTTCTGAAAATAAACAAACAAATGAACAAATAGAGACTTGATGATAAACTTTGCCACTCAAATGATACATTTATCCTAGACTGAACTACAAAATGACAAAAATTCATTACAATAACAAGTAACTGCTACAAAGCAGTAATTATTAAAGAGGGTTTTAAACACAGGTTTTAAACGCTCAGGAAACAAACTGTGTCTGTACTTTCACTGTTGTAAATTATCCTACCATTTCTGAAGGAAATCAAAAACCATCCTGAAAACCATTCCTTTTTCTTTCCTACCTTGTCTAAAAACATATTGATCTTGGTGTTTGAATTGATTTTTATTTGATTTTTTATCCACTATTTCAGGAAACTGCTAATGACATGCTTTTAAATTCCTGAGTGTGTTTTAATGATGTGATGTGGGAGACTGTCTCTTATGCACCTTGAGGATTGACTTGGGGGAAAAGGAAGATCAGAGAAGGGAAAAAGGAAGATGCTGGTGCTCTGAAGTGCCAGAGCTGTTTCCTACCTTTCAAAGCTGTCAGGTCTTTTACTGATTTGCTGTTCCATTCTGCTTCTCATTTGCACATCAAGTCCTGCAACCTGAATTTGGTTATCTTTAATAGATGTGCTACAAGGTCAGCAGTATGAGCCAAAGCTCCCATGGTCTCTTCAATTCACCATGTGGACACAAAGCAACCATTGCAGACCCCGGGCAAGATTTATTCTCCACATAACTACCAAGATAGACTTTCACTTCACTGTGTCTCTTAATGAAATGATGGAATTATTATGTGTGGTTTTCAGAGTAAAGGCTACCTCAGCATAGTAACTCACACACACAGAGAATCAGAGAATCACAGAATGGTTCAGTTGGAAGAGACTTTAGAGATCATGTAGTTCCAATCTCCCTGCCATGGGGGATCATACAGTGTTAATTTTGAGTAAAGCATACTTTTCCCCATGAAAGTTTGCTAAAAATGTTCATAATTCAAGATGTACATAAATAAAAGGAAAAAGAAAACCATTTAGAAAATAAAATGCAATGTTTATACTAAATTATAGAAATAATATCATTCACATAGTTCTTTTGGAGCTCTAATTCTGGAACCTTGAAGGAAAGATTATACTCAGCACTATCCCACCTGTGAAAACCACCATCAATTGGGAAGAATTATGATTAGTTCTTTTACTAAGCATGTGACTGATCCTTTCCACACAGGAAAAATAACCTCTAAAAAAACCTGTGCTAAAAACAAATAAATAAAAACCAGGAACCCAGGAACTGAGGAAGAGGCACAAATCAACATGAACTGTGAAGAATCACAGAATCAAAGCATTGATTCTTGCTCATTTTCCACTCAGTATGACTCCTAACATTTAACTTACCCCAGTAAAGTCAGTGATACTGATTATGTGATTCTGAAACTCTGGGGAAAAGAGATCATATCCTACTGATCTCCCTAATATTATTGTATATCTTCAATGCTAAGCTCACATGTGTGGATATTTATGTGTATGCTAGAGACACAACTTTTAAAATTAGTATTATACATTTTTATAAACTAATGTACTTAACCATGGTAATCTTTAGTAAGTGAGCATAAAAATACAGAACTGTGCATCAATCAGAATATTTCTTGATATTTTTAATGAAACCTCAGAAATTAATAAACCTATGATTGGTAAAAATAGTAATTATTAAAAACTCATTGACATATTTTAAGATCACTGTTCCTTGAAATCCACACTTGTAAACCGTAACTGCATATCTGCTCATGAAAAAATAAAAGTAGAGTAAAAATCTTAAACTGACCACCCTAGAGTAAGATGCTTTCTAGGCCTCTTCTAACTGTTTAGACTACAAAATTTTAAAATTAATTCCTTTCCACAAAAGTGCCTAAATGGCAAGAAAATGTTTATTTTTACAAATACATCAGAATTTTCTGACTCATTTGTTATTTCCAGATTGGTTTTTATTTTTTCATTCATCATTATCAATAGTACTTTACATCTTTATAGTCAGTGACTGAATGTTAAATTTTCACTGAGTTCTTAACCTCCCCTTTCATTTTTTGTTCTGAGTCTTTATTTCCCAAATGCAGGACTCCTAAACTATGTCTGGTGAAATACCTCATAAGAGTGATAGAGAATAGCATTTCCCTATATGCTTATCTATTATAGCTACAAAGAATCCAGGTTAAAATGATCAGCTTGTAAACAAGAAAGAAAACACTGATAAAATTAGTAGAGCTAAAAGCTAGTAAAAATATCTTTGGTTACTGATAAAACTAGAAAAAAATGCCCAAATTTTCTTTACCTCTTCCTTTCATGTTAGAATTTACCCATAAAGAGGGTAGATTTAGGCAAGATATTAGGAAGAAATTCTTCACTGTGAGGCAGTGAATATGTTGCTCAGAGAAGCTGTGGATGCCCCATGCCTGCAAGTGTTCAAGGGCAGGTTGGATGGGCTCAGAACAACCTGTTCTAGTGGGAACTGTCCCTGCCCATGGCAAGGGGGTTGGAATCAGATGATCTTTAGGGTCCCTTTCAACCCTAACTGTTCCATGATTTTGTATTTAGCTAACAGTAAACTGTCACACAGGAAAGAAATGTGCTTGTGTGGCCAGGGTATGAAGATGGGTGAAGCTTGTGTTAATTCTGCATGGTTCAGTAAAGACATGCTTGCTCTCTGATATGAAATTCCTATTTCCATTACTTTGTCACAATTCATGACACAGGAGCACAGATAATGTAGTATTCATTTAAACAAGTCTGTGTTTATATTGCAAGGAAAAAAGTGAACTTGGGAAAAGGTTTGATTTGTGATTTAATTGTTTAAAAGATTGGTTTCACATCACCTAGCTTGACATGCTGTTAGCACTGATACCTGCATCCAAATTGGTCACAGTAGAGCCCCTATTTAGTTAGTGAGTTTAGTTAGTGCTTCTTAGAATGCAGATGTGGATTGTAATCTAAAGACACAGAAATGGCACCCTGAACTGCCCATTTGTCTTAATTGACTGTGAAAATACCAAGAGTGAGCAGTGCAGATGCCCACAATGTACATGGCCATGCGAATCCCACTCAGTGTTTGCTCTTCCTATCTGAAAGCAAAGGCTGTGATTAACTGTCAGACTTCAGCCTTTTGTTTACTTGATCTGTCCAGAATGCTCAGATAAAACTTGGTCTGATGTTAAGAGTCCAAGTTGTGTTCCCAAATTTTCCCTTCCAAGGGCATTCAAGCATATTAGAAGCTATTTTCAACTATGGGAGCTTCTCAAGCCTTTCGATAAAGGAAAAAGACCCAAAAACCCAAACCAATACAAAATCTCAAACCAAACCAAAATGTTAGCTCTGGCAGTTGTTTGCACTTTTTATGGCATTACCATTGAGACTTTGATTCTGGCACTCATACTTCTGGTCAATGTTTCTAAGAAATGACAATCACAGTCTTGGAAATACGTGTCAGGATGACAGGACACTTTGCAAATCCTGGGGGATAGGAAAGGCATGTAGGCATGTGCTAATTGGTTTGATGAACCAGCAAATCTGCTTTTGTGACATGAGCCATTCCCTGCAAGGGACAGAAACATTGTTTCTAACTTCAGGCTAACTATTAGTTTCGGGATTTTCCGTGAAACAGACCTTGTTGACCTGTAGCTGGGAAATATAGTAGGTGATAGCAGTTTGGGAGACAAATTGTCAAGGAATCATTGTGCTGGAGCTGGATTAAAAAAAGGTGAAACTTGTACTGGAGTTACAATTGTGTGAAAGGCTCTAGCAGTTGCTGGTTTGACGGCTGATAAAGAGGAAAGGGTCCCAGTAGGCAGCAACAAGCTGGTGAATCACAGCTGCCTCCTGATGCTCATTTGATTACAACCACAGCTTATGAATGTCATAATTGTGCAGGGGTTATTTGCTAGTTAGGGAATCTGGTTTTCTATTAAAATAAGGACGGGCAGAAAGGTCAGTTGAAAGGAATGTGAAATGAATGGGTTTAATTTATCTATGGTTGTCTTCTCAACACTTTGGGAAGAAATATAACAACAAATTCAAATTATCAGCAAGGAATTCATTGCTCATTTTCATGTGATCATTGAGATAAGCAAAAGAAGAGAGAACCTGTCAAAGCACAGGACTCTGGAAGAGCATGTCACACTTAACCTAACATTATGGAGGTTGGGTCAGGGCCAGATATGATTACTCTCTAGTACATATGAGTGTTAAACACCAGGGAGAAAATAGAGGTATTTAAGATGATGGATAAAACAGGCATAATAACAAAAGGCCATTAATTCAACTTGTCTATGAGTTAGATTATTTCTAATAAATAGACTAGAGAGCTTCTGCACAAAATTTCCAATAAAAGCAACGGACAACAAAGCTGAGGAAGAAGGGTAGTTTGTCCTGTAGATATTGAAGACTTATGGTATTTAGATTTACACTGAAAACTGATGAGTATTATCTATACATAATATTCCATTACAAATAGCTAAAAAAATTATCTTTACCCACTAATATTGTGACAATTGGAAAACACTGGCAACACCATATTACACACATAAAAGAAAGACTGTTTTTCTGTCTAGTTTCCTTTCTTTGAGTTAGGAGAAGGCAGTGACCCCTTAGTAGACAAAAGCAGGTTATTTTACTCATTAAATTGTAAAAGATAAAATATTCTGTCTATCCTTGTAAGTATTTTTAACTATTTTCAAGATAAATTATTTGCCTATGACAACCAGAAACTTTCATAGAATAAAATTAAGCTAGTTTTCTAACTGAAACAGAGACAGTTTTCTAACCTATTACTTATGATGTTAACACAGACTTTGTTTACACTGATAATTGTCCTTATTTTACATAACACATTTCACATATTTGGTTCACAGACAAAAAAAAATACAAGAAAAAGCTCCACATTTTTGTAGGCGTAACTGAGGCAGAGTATATTTTAGAAAATTTACCATTTCATAAAATACTCCATCCAAATACTGATTAGTTTTTCAGTTGGGTTGCATTGAGCACTGTCATCTTTTTGTAATCTCTTTTGCATATGAGATTCAAGCTTTCCTGCCCTACAGTATTTACTTCAGATACTTTGTGACAAAACTCAGCATACTGATAGCATGCTCAAAAGGTCTCTTCTATATCTCACAGGTAAGGTCGGGATCTCACTTTCCCAGGCATCCCAAAACACCACCACATTTAAGAGTTAATACTTGTGATAAGCCAGTAGATTCCAGAAGAAGGAAGCTTGTGTCTGCCAGGGGACATTATTATCTACATTTTGGGTGGGGGTAGGGGGATCTACTTTAGATGTTTTATTTTGGATCAGGCATACTCTTTCAATACACATACCTTCTTTCACATGGCAGGACAGTCTTGCCTGACTGTGCAACTAGAATCTTTTGAAATAAGACCAAACCAGAAGATGTTCTCTGTGAGCATAACTAACCTGCTCCAGCTGCTAACTGGATCTCAGCCAAGAAAACAGCCTTTTACTTTTTTTCAGCTATGTGACTGAATTTGTGTATTTCAAGTACATTTCTGCTGGAAAATGTGAAGTTCCCACAGTATGCAAGAAAGAAAGAAACAAAGAAGTCGCAGTAGCAAAAATCATCATTTAGCTTCAGGAACTGTGAAAAACATGTGTAATTAGTATTTTACAACAGTGTGATACCCCATGAGAAATCAACAGCAATTGTGATGCAACATCTGGTCCTTCCAAAGACATACATCCCGAAACAAAAGCTACTAAGAACTAAAATGTAGACAGAATAGAAATGCACAAAAAGGAAAAGAGCTCCTCAATTATTAGTTCCTGAATTCTACACTTATTTGTTTGTTTGGTTGGTTTTGGGTTTGGTTGGGGCTTTTTTTTCTATAGCACAAAGTAAAAACTTAGCATAAGAAATGTTTTATCCTTTGCAAATGTTCTGTTTTAAATTTTTTTTCAGCTTGTTGATGCATGGTACCGATACCTATTTATCATTACTAAGTGTCTCTGATGTACTGTAATGAGAAAACAAAAAGCCCAGATCTCTGACTGGGTGGTTAAAACCAGAAGCACTAAGGTAGCTCATGTAAGCAATGGTGGCTTAAAATTTAAGGAAATGGTGATGAGTAGTGATTTTGTCTCAGAAATAAGCTGTAACTATGGAAAGGCCTTTTATGATGAGATTGTATATGTTATTTCAATTACTGTTGGGACACTATCTTTGGGGAAGGCAGTGACTTGCTACCATACATAATAAAATGTGAATGAAATCACAGTAACCAGAGAGGAAAAGGATGTTTTTGTACACTTCCAGAGCATGTATTGACCATAAAAGGTGACAACCCATTCCTTTAATGCATGTAGGTATGGAAATCCCATTATATGCAGCACTCCATATTGCTGCCCTTGAGTACTGTATGGCTATTTTTATTGCCGCCTGTGGCAAGCAAGTACCCCTGTCTCATTTTAAACACCAGAGAAAAAGATTATCAGGCACTCATGTCGCCTCAGATGTAGGTGTCCAGTGCTGAAATCCTAGCTCTTACTTTGATTTTCTCTGTAGCTTAGCACACAACCTCCCGCAAGCAGAGACAAGCAGTGTCTGCCTGCATTCTGCTTCAGCAGCAGCCAAGGTGCTGCAGTACATTGACTTTCCCTAAAGATCCAGCTGAGGAGGCTGTTTGTTGGCCCAGCAGAGTGAGGTGTCTGGTTGCAAAAGATCTATACATAACTTTATGCTCATTTCCTCATCAGTGTAATGGGGCTAACCTCAGACTGTGCGTGCCTCAGAGAGGATTTGAGAGCTCTAACAATGTAGCCAACCAGTCTATGAAGTACTTATGTATTACAGAGACAGAAATCATCAACCATACTTCAGGAAGTTAAAAGTTAAGCACTACACAAACATTTACTGCAGCCAAGTTTTAATACTTTTAATATAGCTCGAGGAAGGAACAGCAAACAAATTTGGGCCTCAGAGTAAAATGTAGCACCATTGCTTATGTGTTCCTTCTGTTGTAAAATCTAACAGAATTGGATTAAACATTATCACTTGCTCTTTAATCTTGGTTTTACAAGGTGTTGGTTCCTTGACCTGATTTTAAAGGATTTAAAACTCAAACCTGTTATCCTTAATAGCAATTCTAAACTTCAAAGCTTTGAAGGAGCAAGAGAAAATAAGATCTGCTGCATAGTGGTTGAGATTAGAATTCTCAGTCAGTATTCATTCCTGTCATGTTCAGAAAGACCTATATGGCTACATGCTGGGAAACACGACATGCTGTTTGTGTAATTGAAAACTGAGAATTGAACAGGTAGCTAGGCATTTTGGCTGTCCTGCTTGAAATTAGATGTGTACAACAATAATAACACACAGATCTCAGGTTCAGATTAGAAAACAGAAAGAATGACAGAATACTTAGCCCAGTATTTTTCTGAAATGCTGCTTAAAACTACTGTGGGGAAATAACATCCCTGCCCTGATAGTAATATTCTTTTCCATTTTTCTCATACTCAGTAACCAGAAGCTAAACGTGATTATTTAGGACTTCTTATTAAAAGGGGTAAACTGTACTCCAAGGCGTGGGGGGGGGGAATTGTTAGCCTTAGCAACAAAATCTACAATGACATAGGTTTCTTTCAAAAGCCCTTTTATTTATCAGTAAGCAGAAGCTGTTCTAAGAAAAGCAGGGCTCAGAAAGCACCAAAAATCACTTTGCTTAGAAGCTGGCTGTCTTTATCTAGTCATCATCTCTACCAGAAAACTTCTTTTTCATTTTTTAATTTGGACTGCTTTACAGATGCTTCTCTGTAACTTCTAGTGCCATGTTTCCCAAGTGAATCTGTTTTAAAATAGGTAATTTTCCCCAAGTTAGCAGCAGTGTCCTGTAAGGATTTCCCAAACCCTCTGAAAAGCATCACATTGCAAGCAGCTCTGGTAGGCATAAAATGAGCTTTCCTAGTTCCACTACAAAGTTTGAGCTGGAAGCTAATCCCAGGCACATTCCCTGTTATGTACAACTCCAACACTAACTCTTGGCATATTGTCAATCCCTCCTATGACTTAGGAGTATACACACTGGATAAGGACATATCCCATTTTTTCAGTAAAATATTCTTAAAAAAACTTATAAAGTTTTAAGCGGTCATCTAGGGAGTGCAGCTCCAGAGCTATCACAAAAAAACCCTGAAGGGGGTTGTTGTTATTTTTATCAATCCTTAGCAACACTTGCATGGCTTTCAGTGAGGCATCAGGTTTGTCATAGAAAAGAGAAGTGCTTCTCTGGGACCTGCTGGCCAGCAACTGATGTGAAAAACCAGATTTTCAAACCAGGCTAGCAGCAGCAAAGAGCAGTGAGCTCCCTCTCAGGACATGGTGGTGGGTGGCAGAAGGCAGCAAGAGTTGGCTTTTCATATGGACATTGCCTAGGAAAATGTGCCAGTCACTCTCCCATTCCAGTATCTGACTTTGGGTGCTTGTTCAAGCTCTCCAGTTACAATGTAGAGACACAAAGCCTTACCCTGAAGGCTTTGTGTGAAGGATAAGAAAAAGAAAGGAGGAAGAGAGGCTGACAGTGGGAGAAAAGACTGGAGAGAACTGGAAGTGCAGCGTGGCACGTAAGAACAAACCAACAAAAAGAAACAAGAGTTACAGGAAATTTAAAACCTAAAAACAAAGACCTGCAAAATACTAAAACATCTTTGAAAATATGCACTAAAGCCCTGACTAGCTGGATTTTTTTTAGTAACATAAAATTTCTTAGCTCTTTTAATCATAGTAAATCTACAGTGTGGTATAGGAAGAGATAATGTGATTTGGCACAGATTCTTAAAGTGAGACTAGGAAAAGATTGGGTCCTTCAGTAAGGGAAATAAAGGGGTTGCTAGTCTGTTGGCTATTACTTCTTTATTTCATTTCTCAAAGAACATAGGTCTGCTGCTGAGATATCACTTTTCTATATCATAACCTCTAAACAATCTTCTGTACTCCACAAGATGTTATATAAGAAACATAATCAACATCCCTAAATAAAGATATGTGATGGAAAACACCAACAAACCATAATAACACACCCCCAAACCATAATAACACAACAACAAAAAGCCCCAACCAAACAAACAAAAAACCAAAACATCCAAAAAGAACCCAAAACAAACCTAACCAGAACAAAATTTAAAAGCCAAACCAAACTCAAAACCAAAAAAAGCCCCAAATCTCCATAATTAGTCTGAATGCTTTGTGTTAGAGTTGGGTCCATATCCAGAAAACTTGTATTAAACATTTTCATATATTATTAAAAAGAAACCTAACACTTCACAGAAAAGAAAATGCTATCCACTGCACATTTCATCAGTATTAGAACACTTTCCTCGCATTTTTTGAAACCTTACAGGCACGAAAGACTGAACTTCTCTTTTGTCAAAACTCTGAAACTTAAGGCCTATTGTTTTAACAATTAATTTCTGCATATTTTGTGTAAACACGTTTTCCCAAATGTCTTCAGTTTTTTTTTAAATTTCATCTTTTATAATTTAATTTTTGAGCTTTTTCAGCAGTCAACAAAACATGATTTGCATTATGACTCTTCTTTCAAATTCCTGAAACTTTTTCCTTTAAAAAAAATCAATTTATATGTAAATTATCACACATCTTTCTGTAGCCCTAAATATTTCTCCATGCAAACCTTTACAGCACAGATGCTCAGTCTACCTAAACCCACTGAGAGTGCATTGGTTTGGATAATCCCAGGTTTCTTCCTTTCACCAAGACTTCCTGAGTGAGGGAAACCAGAAAAATTACCAAGGCAAAAAAAAAAAAAAAAAAAACCTCAACAAAACACTCAATTTTTTTCTTTAATCTAAGTACTGCTGAAATACATGTACAGAAAGAAGTGAAATGGTACTAAATCCCCAAAGTAGCTATTAATACTAGAATCCTATGAAATAGGAAGCACAAAAGGATTCCCAGTTGCACACCATATCCCACATCAAATGCTGGATGACAATCAAACTTGATGGCAAACCATCTAACAAAGTACCCCTGAAATGAGCTCCCATGGCAGCATATTCAGAGATGCTGTCTTCTCTACTGTGAAGAAAAGTGCTGATTTCTTTGACTGCAACTGTTCAGACTCTACTTTCTAAGGATTTGAGAACTTAGAGGGATAGAATTTTGAGTTGTGGTAGATCACTCAGAGTCCACTTCAAGATAAGATATAAGGTTAGAATTATATGTTTTCATAAAAATATAATTTTCAATACAGTACAACATGTACAAAAGTACAAAATAACGAAGTACATTATAAGAAATATAATAGAATCTTAGAATAATTAAATCATAGATTCATAGAATGGCCTGGATTGGAAGGAACCTTAAAAATCATCTAGTCCAACCCCTCCCTGTGCTCAGGGACACCTTCCACTGGGCCAGGTTGCTCACACTCCCATCCAGCCTTGATGATTGATATAGACAAGAACTGATATGAGCTGTGTGAGTAACAAACATTTCTATTACATTACTGTTATGTGATATAGCATTTTAAGTACATTAATCTAATGGGTTCAGCCTTGGATGTCAATATGTTTGTCTGCCCTAGAGTATTCAATATTCAAATAACTTAAATATTCCTTCTTGATATGTGGCTGGCAATATTATAAAACATCTATAGCATCAAAAGTTAAAGGCATAGAGCAGTATTTCTTCTTTTCAAGGTTCAAACGAAGTCTTCTGAAAGAACATGATAACAGAAAGTGCTTGGCAGTGACCTTTTTCAGTCTGCCTCTTCATTTTATATTAATTTCCTTAAAATACATTTAAGGGGGTAAGAAGAGCAGTGAAATGAACTTTGAAGAGGTAACCTTCTTAAAAACAAAAGGAATTTGTTTTACCTAGAAGCATTTCTTTGTACTGTCTCCCTTACAAGTGGTTCTTCACTGTCAGTGTGCAAAAAAGTTTTAGCACCAAAGCTAGTTTGATCTACCTTCAAAAGTAACATTGAATGACCTCTACGTTGCAATACCTAAGCAATCAGCAGAATGGCTCCAAGTGAACAGAGATTTTCGTATTCTCATCAGTAAAGTGGGCAAGAGAGGAAAAAATTCATTTTAGTAATGTTTCCATGTCTTAATAAATATACACTGACTGTCACAACTGACTGATTTACTCAGGAAGAAGATCCACATTAAAGAATACCTGTTGAATGCTTATCATGGCAAAGCATTTTTGAAATATAAGAAAGGGTGCTAAGTAGTAATTTTTGGTTAGGTTAAGTGTGGTCAGGTCCCTCTCAACAAAAACTAAGTTTATTCCCAGCATTTTATTTCAAAATAATATCAGTTATTTGGGCTAAAACGTAATTACCTTTAAAATGCACGTATCAAGTATGAGCAGCTACCCTTTCTCATAAACAACCCAAAAAATCTGAACCCTTAAAGAAAATTCAATATGCAGGCAAATTGCCATAATAGCGGGCACTTCTGTTCTTCAGCCCTATGAAATAGAGACTGCACTGAATAGAAGCTTTTAAAGGCCTGGGTTTGTGAAGGCTCATGGAGAGATTCAAAATCCATCTACTCACAGTGGGAGAAGTGACACCTCTGGTAAATTATATGCAAAACACATATCCCAATTACCTTACTCAGCAGCAGGTTAATCAATGGCAAGCCCAATGGGCAGCATTCATCTGTCTTTTGAGACATCTGAGCCAAGGCCAGAAGATTGAATACAAAAAATTTGGAGATAAAGTGGGATTTCTGACACCCTTAAAGATTACATGAGAACCCCATAGTTAAGAAGATGTTTCCCACAGTAATGATGGTGAAGAATGAAAGGAAGGTGAAATGCCAGTCCTTTCTTATACCTCAGCCTTCCTACACATAGGTTCCCTCTCTGATTTCTCTGTACAACCAGAGGAGAAACACCAGTCCACTGGTATTGAAACACCAATATCCTCAGGGCCTGAGCAACACAGAGCTCTACCTATGCATGCCAAAAAAGGTGCAGAAGGTGGGTTTTTCTAGGGAAGTGCTGCAGAAGGTAGGTTTTTCTAGGGAAGTGCTGCAGCTATCAACAGTTACAGCAGAAGCACTGTGATGTGAAGCAGAAATCACCATAGCCTTTTGGGGGAACCACATCCTGTTGGTTGCACTAGGGATGCTCCACAATTAACCATTATCTGCAACTTTTGGTGATTTGGAGGAGTACCTATGTTTTGTGATAATGATTTGGTCTGTGCTGTTTTCAGGGGTGTGGAAGTGCAAGAGTTGAAGGTCAGGAAGTAAGGTGCAAGTGATAGAAGCTCTATTTCTCCAAGAACAGGGCAGCAAAATCATGTAAAACCTCAGAATCACAATTACAAATGCACACACTTAAATGTTCTCAAGTCTGTTCACTGGATCTTGGTTTAAAAAAAAACCCAAACCACCTTGCAAGATGCTGCATCTGGGGACTGTGACTATTCATATCTTTTATAAATGGGCATAGGATGCCATAATGCACTTCCACCAGTGGATTGGTATCTTCAAGGGAAAATCACTTTGTTTTGCTCTCCTTATTTTATATGCTACCAACAATTTAAAAAAGAACTCATGTAGAAAAGGACTAGTTTAAAAGAGTACTGTGAAAATTCAAAAGGCATAAAATGTTCTTCATAAGTATAAAGATTTTTATCAACATTTTGGAGCTTAGGCCTCTGAGACCCTCTTGACCTGCAGTACAGTCACTGGAAATGTCAGCAGAGGAGTACAGTTCTGTATTTCAAAAGTTTGCTACCAAACTCCAGCATCTTTTCCTGGTCGTCTTTTGGAATGGCTCTAGATACATTTTGCTTGTTTCTTTGTATTCCTAAAATATCACTTTCATCATGGAAGTTCAGACAATTTTTTAGTATAAAATTAAGACCTAATGACTTTTACATTTAAAGATATAATCTATAGAATTTCATACCTCTATTACCAGATCTGTCTAAATGCTGGAATTCTCACCATTTTTATGCAAAGATTGAAATGAATCATATAAACTTTGGTTTATATGAAATCTTTTATTTCAGGTTAGTAATTTTCATATGATCTGTTGTTATTTACATGTATGAGAGCACCTTTCAGTACTTCCTAGCAGTGTACAAAAGCAGGAAGCTGATTTTTTGAATTGAAAACATTTTACCTGGACTTAGTCCAAATGGCTCAGAGGCATATCAGAGCAGAGAAGACACACATTTCAGAAGTTAACCAGGACGAAAGCGACATTATGTTGCTGCACAATAGCTAGTTTTGAAGTGGCATTCATGAACAACAAGTACATGTGAGGTTCCCTGCTCCATAAGCTCTTTCACCAGCTAACAGTTGATTGGTAGGTGCAAACTAATTCCTAGCTATGATTCAGAGTCAAAAAAATGCAAATACTATACAATCTTTAAACCCACTACCAAGAAATAGTTCTGTACTTTTGTTCTTTATGCTACACATAAATACTATATATGCAGAAAGTAGTATATTTACATTATATGGCTGTATACTTTAAGAGAGGGATGGAAAAGAATTATTTAATCTTAAATTCCATGGTGGTGCAATATGGAAGAATGGCAACTGGACATAAATAGATCTGGAAATGAAAAAGGAGTTAACAGTAAATGCAGCCAAGGAGAAGGCTCTGTAAGAGTCTTCCATCAGAACTGGGAGTGGTAAAGGGAAGGGATTATCCTGCTAGCAGCTGATTCCTGGGGGATGGAGACTGTATTTCAGGTCACAGGTTTCATGGAATGTGGCCATGAGAAAAAAAGATTAATTCTCTAGTAAATAGATTAGACTATTTCAATTGGAAGGGACCTAAAATGATAATCTAGTCCAAATGCAACACTTGCATACCTGCAAGCAGCCTCTTCCCTTTAATTCAGTGGAAAATTTCCTTCATAGAATGGAAAGTATTTTGAGGAACTAACCAAAACTTGAACTTTGCTAAGAACATTAGTATAGGTGCAGCATGATTTAAGGAAAAAAAAAACAAAAAAAACCAAAACACTAAAATAAATCTTAATATCCTGCATTCTAGATAAAATTTTGTTTTTCCTTACCTTGGGATTGCTCACATAGTACTCCTCACTAGCTGACTTTAACTTCCTCATAGAATTAATTTACTGTTCTTTTGAATTAGTAGTCATTTCAAGTACTCACTTAGTTTAGTTCTGAACTAAATGACACTGGCTTGTTTTCACCTTATTATTATATTTTGCATCTGATATGTGATAGTTACCCCATGACAATAACCCAACTTTTGAGAGTGAAGCCATAAATTATATTATACAATCTCTTCTAAAGAGAAACTAATTAATACACTAGCCCTACAATTGTCCTCTTCCACCAAAAAGGAGTGTATGTGCAAGAAAATGTGCTGTCTCAATAATCACCTGTTTTTACAGAATAGGAAAGTTTTCTCACAAAGGTAATGCACTCAATATTCAGTTTCAGTCCTGTTTTTTCCTTTTCGCTAGTTTTGCACAAATACTTGAAGTCTAGTTTCCTGTGATGAAAAGTGAAGACTGAAAAATATTGAAAATATGTAATTTTGTCAAAACTCATCTTAAATCAGCAATGACAATGACAGGCTGTTTTCCCAAAACTTAAACAGCAAAAGAGCTGGATCTGAACAGTTGCGTTAAAATTGGTTATTTGCAATATGAAGACCAAAAAGCTTCCTGCCTTCCTATAAGCTTTGTATGGAATTCCTTGGAGACAATACTACTCACAAACTACAAAACTAAAAGACTGTTATTTTGGATGGAATGTATCTTCCTCTCTTGACAAATTAAGCATTTATGCAAAATTTTGCTTTCTGCCTTGACATCTATTTTTGTTTCATTCTTCTTTACATCCTGATCAAAACCTTTACTTTATGTACAGGACCCTGGTGTCAATGACACACAGACTATGAAAGCAAAATAACTGGAGGGTTCCTGACTTTTTAGTGAGAAGGCATTTTTAATTTCTTCCTCAATCATCGTCCAAAAAATCTTAAAACCAAGTAATTACTGATTTTCCAGGCAATTTTCATTTTAATATTATATTTTCACCATCTCAGCTACTAGGCCAAACAGTAAAAGATCCCTAAAAAATGATGTAATTTTCTGATATTTGAAGTCCTGTTTTAACTGTCCCTTTCAAGTCAAAGGTCACCTCCAAAAGATGGCTCTGAAAGGAGATTCTGAAAGCTTTCTCTCAGTTATTTCAAACTGAAATCTGAGAAATGGAAAACAAAAGACTTTGTGGGTAGCCTCAATGTGAAAAATTTACTGTGTATGCAGGTCACAAAATCAATGTAGGCTACAATTTACTGGTGTTAACTTTCACTCATTTAACTGTTTTGTGTTCAGATTGAACAGTCATTAGGGATGGGTCGGTGAATATAAAGATTCCTGTAAACCAATGGAAAACAAATCTATTCTTTCAGCAATTTATATTCTTACTAGTTGTCTATGTAGAAGCCTATTCATTTACAGGTCAGATATTAACAATGTTGTAATAATACATTTAATTTCTCCTTACAGTTTCACCTTAGCCTCATCCTGAAGGGCAGATAAATACTTACTGCTTTTTCAGGACCACGCTTCAAATTTGTTCTTTTTCCTGTGAGCCATAATTATGTCATAACCAACAATTCACAAACATTTATTTATCATCTAAACCTATAAAGCCTCTAGCTTTTACCGGCATATATTGTTTTTAAAAAAGGATTAATTCAGATACTAAGATAATCAGATTTTCAGTGATGTCTCTACTCACCTCAGCATTTCCTAGGGTGAGAGCAACTGAAATTCTTCCACTGACTACCACACTAAGCCACGTGCTTTTGTGAATATATTTTGGAGGCAGCTGCTCCCCTTTCACCCCTTTCTCCCACTCTCCTTTAAAGAGAAGCTTTTAAAACCACAAATTGCCCAGGGAGAAAGCACTGTGGTTTTGGCTCATTCAGTGTTCTTACACGATCCTCTGCAGATACCCACTGCACCTCCTCTGTCTGAGGTGGGTGTTAGCTCTACTCCTGCACATAGCTTCACATCAACCAGGGTGCCAGCCTGGCTCTCTCACCAAGCCCAGGGTTTTTCTTTATTAAGTCAAGTCAGGAATAAAAACTTAGACCCATGATTTCTTGTGTAGAATAACAATTTACTGCATTGGGGATATTCAGCCACAGGCATACAAAATCTAAGGATATAGGTTCTTTCTGTTTATTTTTTTACTTTTCTGGGTCAGTGTTCCTGTTAAAAACACCTCAGATCAGTAAAGCTTTTAGTGTGGAGCTGGTCAGTGCAGCTCCTGCAGATTTCACAACTCATTAAAACAAATTACAGTCATATAGTCTCCAACCAGCTAAATAATAATATAGATAGAAAACAAGGGGAGACAAGAAAACCCCCATGCACAGCTACAGAGCTTGTCCTCTTCCACAGCTATACTCTTTTTCTGTGAAGGCTGTAGTTTAGGTTAGAAACTTCAATTCGTAATGTGTGAAAGAGAAGGATTTTAATCCTCCTTTCTGTGAAAATGGAACCTCAACTCCAGAGTTTTGGCCTGACTTCTATAATCCTTTGGGTTTATATACTTCTACTTTTCTGAAAAGAAAATATTTCCCTTCAGTGAAAAAAAAATATCCTGAAAAAATTCCTTAACTTGAAGTGTAAGAAAGTGTGGTGATAGAATTTGAAGAAAATACAGAGGTTTTAGAAAAAGAAAAAATCTAAACTTTTATGATACCTTTCACTAATATTAGTCAAAAAATGCTAAAGAGGAGACAAAATGCAGTATATACATAAAATGAAGGGAGCCTTCAGTGAGGCAGTCTTCATTGCGATGGTGTCTGATTGTGTTTTTGTGTTGCTGAAGCACCTTTGTTGTGACCATTTATTTAGAAAGTAGTTAAAGATACACTTACGGGATTAGGTGAGTTGGCTGTCTGTCCTGAACTCATTCACTCATGTTGGGTTAATATGCCAAATTGACTGGATGCCCATCCAGTCTGTTACAGTAAAATACAGCTTTCTTGATGGGAAATGCAGCTGGTGTGTGACAGATCTCATTCTTCTTCAGTGCAACGGCAAACAGCTTATTTTAAATTCTTTTCAGCTGAAATCTTCCAACTGTTAGAAATGGCTAGGATCAGCCTCCTAAATCTCCAGTTATAACTCAAAATATCTGGTTTGACTTTGCACCAAATGGGATCGAAGCACTCTTAAGTCATGGAGATGGGATTTATCTCATCTACCTATAGATCAATGTAGACATCTACAACAAATTTGGTTTTCCAGGCCTATTTTTTTTTTTGTGTGTTAGTGAGAAGTAGGAACTTTTATAGAGCTATTAAAAAGAGCTATTAAAGTACTTTGTGCCAGATGTCTACCTAAGAAAGGAGGAGAATGACACTCTAGAAGTACCTATTCTTTTCCTATAAAGGAACCTTGAATGACTACTTCAGATACTGCCAACATATTAGAAGTGTCTACATGGATGAGAGATCTCTTTCCATGGATTTTTGTGAAAGAGAAAAGAGAGCTTTTGAAATTTCCTCCTACGCTTTCCTGAGTGAATGAGTATTTACAGTACCTTTCACAGTAAAGTCAAGCAGGTTAATTTGAACAACTGATTTCAGAAGCTGTTCTCACTTCACCAGCAGTTCACTACTAGCACTCTCCAGCTGACGCTGGGGACTAGAAATTTCTGTTACCGACTCTCTGGAACTGATTTCTCATCTTCTACCTTTCCCATTTGCGCTCTTGTCTTCAGTCTTAGTATGCACCTCACTGTTTTACCAGAGAACATAAAAAAATTCTTAGTGTAACTGAGAAACATCTGCAATTGTATGGATACACATCTCCTAAGATTTTTTTGTTTGGAAGAAAACGTTTTCCAAATAAACAAACTAAATAAAGATGCTAATGTCTATTCTTCTGTATCATTACATTCTCTTTTATTACTACAGCATCACTTTTACCTGTTAAATTAGACCTGAATAAAGAGTAAAACTAATTATAAAATAAATATGAAATGGAGAAATGTTATCCTCATAAAATTTTTTTGAGTAATTTCTCTTTAAATTTCTGGTTCTGGTTCTGCATTTATGACTAGACTTTTACTAAATATGTAGAGACAGAATGTAGTTTAAAATCACATGCAAGCAGACAGTTCCTTCCACCAATATTATATTATATCGGCAACTTGGGAATCAAAGGGGATCTTGGGTAATGATCATTTAGCATTGCTTTTCATTTAGAAATTCATCTCTTGATTCAATGAGGGAAAACAGACAAAACGTGATAAATCTCTATGTTGGTTTTATTTGGCTTATTTATTTTTTTATGCAGCCTTCAAGTTGATTTATAACATTACACTCACATAACTTGGTGGTGGCAGTCTTTGCTGCAAAACAAATGGATCAAATTAACTATCATGTGTATTACAGCTCTGGACAACAAAGTGCCAAACAGTACATGGGTGGGTTCAGCACTTTTAAAATGTTTTGTATATACCTTAATGCTTACTTCAGCCATTGATTGATTAGACTATAGTTATCATGTAAGTGGATTGACTCCATTACAAGGAAGAAGAAGGAAAAAACCCACAGCTATCAAGTACTTGGACCTCTATTAATACCATCTGAGAAACACTCACTATAAATGAGAACCTGAAATGAGGGACAAAGGTGAATTTTTTCAATGCTAGTAATTAATTCTTGCTTTGCATAGGGTAATTGAGGGCAAACACAGAATATTGCATGTCATTTCATTATTGGGCCATCAGATGGACTTCTACTTGCATACCCTGGTAAATGTGCTAAATACTTTGGCTGCTGCACCCATGTTGAAGATAAAAGCCTCCTTAACCTTCCTGTCAGTCCCATCTCCCTTTAAATGTTGTCCTTCCCATTTCCCGTTTTTTCGTTTTTTTTTTTTTTTGTTAGACTTGGAAAGAAATAAAGAAACAAAATGCAAAAAAACACATGCCTTCCTTTGCTTTAATATTAAAAAAGTGTCAGGGTAACTAAAATAAAAACATTCTGGAACAGCAATAAATATGAACTTACATTGTATGAAATTCCCTGCCTGGGTTGCTCATGCTGTTGTGGTCACTGCTGTCATAACCCTTAGGTTCCTTTTCCTATGTCTGTGCAAATCCCTTACCCAGCTGCCCAGCACTCAGAAGTATGCTGTGACAAAAAAGAAAGGCAGCTGCTAGACAGAACTAGAAAAATATAAGCTCTGTCTTGAAAATCAGCAACGAGGTTGCTCATTTCTTCATTAATTCTGTGAATCCTCCTAGAACACAAAGTACAATTCCATTGATAGCTTAAGTCACTTGCTCTGAAAAGTTTGATGTACACATTTTTAAACAGACCTTTCTGATAGTGATCTACTCAGTTGTGATACTTTCAAGGCCACCATATGTTTGTTGACTGGATACACATATACATTTCTCCAGTGTAATTTGTGAGGCATAAAGATATGCCTATTTCAAAATTTTGAAACAAATCTTATGCTCAGTGTGACTGAGAGTACCTTCAGTTAAGTCCTAAAAATTATTCCAATTACCATAATTATACAAGTATGGGTGTTCAAAATACATTATTATACAGTGCCATCAGATTCACCAGTGGCACCCACCTTTCAGGAGTTTAAATGAAGAACATAACTTCTGTAGAGCTCTTGTACAATATAGAGTTTCTGCAGTCTGCTAAAATATAAAATCTGAATCTCTAGAAGTGCATCTCTTTCTCCTCATTGACTTTGTGGGGTTCTAGGGAAAAGGTTTTCTGACTTCCATGTTCTGGAAAGATGCCTAGATTACTTAGAATTATCCTTGGCTCCAGTGCATCAATGAAGATAATAAGGATTCCCATGTGTCAAGTCCTTCTAAATATAACAAAAATTTAGTGTTTTGAAAAGTTTCCACAGGATTTACAATATTGTGCAGTGATATTGTTTTCTTTGTGACCATGCCAGAACACAAATAGTGGTGTAATCAGAGAATCAGAGTTGATATCACAATAATGAACAACAAAATGAGGATAAAGTAGGACCTTCTTTACCACTATAATATGAGAATTTTTGTTATAATATTTTCACATAAAGTGAGCAATATTTGAGTCCATGCTCACTTTGTGCCACACAGACAAAATATGCAGCCTTGGTCACTTGAGATCATAGAGCCACAAAATATCCTGAATTGGAAAAGGACACTAGAATCATCAAAGGCCAGCTCCTGGCCCTGCACAAGACAACCCCAAGAATCATATGGTGTGATTTGTCCAAACAGTTCGTGAACTTTGTCAGACTTGATGCCAGGACTGATTCCCACTGTTCTAGTGCAGAAACATTTCTTAATATCTAACATAAATCTTCCTTGACACAGTTTCATGACATCCCCTTGGGTCCTCTGCCACTGGTCACCAGGGGGAAGAGATCAATTCCTGTCCCTCTGCTTCCCCTTGTGAGGATAGCAAAGATCACAACATGGTTTTCCCTCAGTCTGTACTTTCTCCAGGCGGAATGAGCCAAGTGACAGACATTCCTCATAAGGCTTCCTTTCCATCATCTTCATAGATCCTCCTTTGGATGCTCTCTAATAACTTTATATATATTTTATATTGTGGTGTCCATAACTGCACAGGGGACTCGAGGTGAGCGTGCATGACCACAGAGTAGAGCAGGACATGCAGAGATATGCATGTTTGTGAATGCAGCAGAGAAATTCACACTTAGGAAAGAAGTTAAGAAAGTGTTGTACTGGTGAAAGCCATGATCACAACCCTCTGGTACCACCTGAGCCACTAGCTCCTGATCTGGAACCTTCCCTTACCCCCAGCAACATATTTTGAACTTGGCCTTTGCAGTAGGCAGCAGTCCTTCTCACCGAGGACAGTCCTCATCAGCCAACTGGCTGATGCCTTCAGTTTGGTCAAGAACAGGTAAAAGAAAATTTCACCACAACCAGTCACAAGGAAAGCCCACCATGAGATGGATATTTTTGAATATATTACACCTTTGCTGAAAATGTATCATTTTTCTAGCTGAAAACATCAGCTTTACAGATCACATTAAATATATCCCTATTCCCAATGGGTTTGGGTGGCAGATCAAGTCATCCAAAATTGCAGATTGCATTCTGATTTCATTTTGTATATTCAGTGGCATATTTACCTGCTGTTCATGTGACACTGTATTTTACTACATGGAATACTGTTTGATGCATACTAGCAAAACAGCAGGATATAGGTACTAATATATTTGGCTTAATATCTGATGACAAAAAATAATTAAAAATCAAAGAAACAAACAATCAATCAGAGAACTCCAAACTAGATTATTCTTTTCATGTCCCACAGGGCAGTTTCAGAATCCAAAAAATGCACAAATCAGAACAGAAAATGAGCTAATTGTTTTTAATATTAGCAGCAGCACATTTATTTCATTTTCAGTTAAAACAACATCCATTTTTTCATATAATGTTACAGGTGTTCTTGTTTTTATTATTATCTAGATTAATGTAAATAATTTTATTATTAAAATTAAAACAAACTAATAAATAAAAACATTTTAGCAAATTTCCCAAAAGGGAATTATTTTGCAAAGTGATTAACATATCTTACCTATCATACATTACATATCCTGATGATTTCAGTAATAAGAAAGAGAAGTGAATTAGTTTCATTTTCAGCACTAATCTCTTCTATTTGCTAAAAAAAAATTCACAGTTTTGAAAATGTCAGGGAAGATTAACCCATCCCATTTATCACAATTACCAGAGAGGAACATTTCCTTGCTATTTTTTTCATCTACTGAAACCTGTTCTCCTCAGGCCTCACTAAACCTTTCACACTGTTTTTTCTGGTACTTTCAAATAGAAGGCGTTATCTAAATTATATCCTGTGTTCTCTACTACAATTTTTTAAATTCTCCATTCCCACCAGATGAATTTTCATGTGCTCCAACAATACACCCTCATATAATAATAATTTATCTTTTTCCCACATAGTAATGCCATGGATTTCAAAAGAAACTGCACTTTTTAAAGCAGAAAACTGAATTAAACTCTACATTTTTTCTAGGAAAGAAAAGATTGTTAAAATTGGTATTTCTAAAACACGACCATAATGTGTTCTATTTGTTAAATGGCATTATGTTCTTCCATAGTTATGCTGAGCAAAAAAGTCTTTTGTTTGATTGTATAAAAAAACATCCCTTGATCTCTCAGGCTTTGAGACGGTGAGGTCTTATAGAATCATAATACCTCTAGTATGCTAACTTCTTGGGATAGACTTGTTAATACACTGCTGAAAGATTGTTTTAATTTATTTTTAAAATTAAATCTGTCATCAGTGAAAGACAGGGGAGCAGGGGTAAGACTATTTGATTCAAATGTGTTTTATATCACTGGGATTTTTCTGATGTGGTGGGGAGGTGTGTGTCTACAAGAAGAATGCAAACAACTTTCAAAGCATCATCATCCCTGGTACGCCTCTCTTTTGTAAATTATACACGAAATCGATACTGAAAGTAAGGCTGTCAAAATTGCCTAGTACTAGCACACAAGTGACTCTCAATTAATCACAGATTTTCGATCATCCCATCACTGGAGCAGCATCAGTAGGGAATAACCAAATAGTTCGGCTTGTCATCAGTTCTGAGAAATGAAAAACTGGAAAACACACCTATCACATGGACCTTGAATATAAATCCTTTCTGAGGACCTGCACATTATTCTCAGCCTGACAAGCCCACCTTGGCTGAAGGATTTATAGAGTGTCTGCTTGCAGCAGAGGCAGTGGAGCGTAATTACCTGGATTGAGTATTGCTCTAAAATAGCACAACGGAGGATAACATTTATGAATCACAATTAGTATGAACCCTTCCACACAGGTGGATCATGGAGCTGCTGTTCATCAGTGCCACAAAATAAAGGAACAAAATGATTCACAGAGTATCACAGGCCTCTCCCCAGTCTGAGAGAAACAAAAATAAATTAGCAGAATTTTAGTTGAAACCTAGACTCTAAACTACATCATTAATTGAGTATCAGCTTTAGCCACATGTTACTGTCAAATTTTTAAAAAATTGTTTAGGAGGAAAGGGACAGTACCTATTATCAAACATTTATTTCCCTGATGTCAATGTAACTTCTCAGAGAAATGCATGGATATTGATATGAGTATGCATCTCTATCTGCACACAAATATGTACATATATACTAAATGTACATATGTGCACAGTTGTGTGCAGATAGAGATGCATACACATTGCATACAAATTGCAATTTCTTAATTACTAAATGGCCATTCAGTAATTAACCAATTAGCAATTAAGAAATCTAAATTCAGTCATTATAAATGGAATTAAGAAATCCTCCTTGTAGTGTTCTTTGAGATCACATGGGAAAGACTTATCAGATATCTTTTTCTACTTTCCTTGCATAGGAAGCAGTGACAAAAATAGCCTGGGAGGAAATAAATATGTGCCCTTCAGCAATGGCCAGAGGAAAGACGGTACTGGCAGCAACTCAATCTGTCATTTGCCAGAGGCGTGGGGCCTCTCTCACATAATAAATAATAAGTAATGATATTACTGCAAAGATTGCATATACTTCTTCATTTGTAAGAGTCAAAAGAGCTATCATCTGTCCCTGGCTCCACACAAATGATCTAAGGAAGAGCTGCACCTCCACTTCTTGTTCTCTGTAAGTAATAATTTCATACATAGAGAGGCAATGGATGTTGCAAGAAAGAGATGATTTTCAGGAAACTTCAATAAAAAAGATGATTAGACACTGTGCGACAGGGCATAGCTGAACTTTAGTAAACAGATGCACAAGTAGTCTAATAAACTGATTGCATAGCTTCTGTTGGTTACTCATACTAAAATATCAGCATTTAATGAGGGAAGAAAAAGAAAACTGTTGCTGTTCTTAAGTCTTGTGGTCACAACACCTAAGATTACCAGAGAGAGCAAGTTAAAAAGGTCCTAAAGAGATCAGAAGATTACCCTAAAAAATAAATAGTAGGGATCAACAGCAGTTGAATACTCAAGCTGATTTCCTGGGTCTCCTTTATTAGCAGTGTAGATGTCTTTGATAGCGAATGCTATGTCTGGCATTGAACAGCAGAATGCAGTACTGTGAAAAAGAAAATGTATTTTTCTATTTATATGAAGTTGTATATTCCCAAAGAAAAAATTAACTGTATTTCAGTCCACATTTGATCAGAAATTTAGCATTAGCCATGGACAAAAATATGTAAAATAAAATTAAATTGTTTTTAAAGAAATAGACTCAATTAATTATTTTTGGTAAACAGCATTAATTTTCGTTTACATGGAGAGAAACACTTATAAAACCAAGGTAATTACAATCAAGAAATTCTAATTTTACTTAAAAATATTTTCTCTTTTAATTCATTTTTTTGAAGTTGAGAGAGAGGGTCCACTCTTTTAACCAAAGGAAAAACATTATATTATATGACTCACTATGACATCTAACACTACTAACTACACAGAAATCCTAATTTTCCTGATTATAAGACCAAAGCTCTTAAGAATAAGAATCACATCTCCCAGTACAAGCTGGGATGTTCAAGGACTTCTTCCAGCCCTTACTTTTTGGTAGCAGTGTCGCTTCCAGAAGCATGAAATGCTCTCCTTGAAGCCAGCAGTAGGAGCTTTAGCTCTCAGGACTAACAGTTGCTCCTCATTATCCCCATACTGAGCTGCACTAATGAGTCACCGTTTGGGCTAGCCTGAGCCATCTTCCACAGTGGCTTAGGTTAATACAGCTGGTTTGCCCTGAAACGGAGTGGGAGGACTCCCACAAACTGTTATTGGGCCTCAGCTGGGGGGCTGTAATGATTACCTAGAGAAGCAGCAATAAACAGCTGTGAAAAGTAAATTCAAACTGTTCTAGCTAGATCTTGTTTGTTTCTGCACTAACTTAATCAGCATCATCCTAAGCACAGATGAGTTCTTAGGATTTCATTCATCCAAAGACTGGGGAGGCTGGCCTGGCCTTTCTTAGTTTATAGAACACAATGAGATCACAGTCTATTGCTTCAGGAGAAAAATAGCAAAAGATTAGGAGACTTAATAGATTTGACATGGCCAGAGGGCATACCAGGTTTCTTACTTTCATCTTCTAGCATGCTTTTTTTTTTTTTTTACCTTAATAGTGGGCAACTATAAAAGTAAATTCTTGCTTTTTAAAGTAATGGAAGATGTGAAGCTGCAATAGGAATGAGTTGCTAGAAGTCCATGGAGAAGATTGGAAAGAAGCATGAATTCCTTAATTCATACCCTAGAGAAATCCCAAACCTCAAAGTTTGAAGACTTTATTTGTTAAAAGCACAGAGAAACAACAAACATCAGCAGGGAGGAAGGAACAAGTTGTGAAACTTTAACAAGATCTCCAAGGAAGCTTAGACAAAAAGGTAAGAATCGATGTTGCTAAGACTTAAAAAAAAAAAATCGGAGGTAGAGTTTCATTTTTATGAGCTACATCTGAACCCTCGACAACCTAGCCAGATTCTTGAGTTCTCAACAAAATACTTTCTTTAATTGGACGTGTTTAAAAAGACTGTTTTTTAAACATTCTATTAATCAGAACTTAGAAAAGCAGAAGTAGAACAGAACATGATATAAATTGAAATAACTGAATTCTGTATAGCTCTGTATGTTCTTCTATTGTTACTGCAGTAGTTGATGTTATGAACAAAAATTCAGTTAATATTTTTTTTGTGAGAAAAAGTTACAAAAAGGCAGCCAGATCTCTGTCCCTCCCAAGGTCCTGCGTGTTTTGTTATTGTAATCACAGGTCCTTGTAGCTTATCGCTCCTTTTGTATTAGTAAAAGCCCTGACTAGGGCGAGGTAATGGCCCTTCCCCGAGGCTAAGGTGTTCTTTTCCTAGCATAGTGAAGACACCTGAGAGGGTGGGGGGGGTTATGCAAAGTGACTCCAAAGTCCAGAATGCTTTGTGGGACCCCGACTCGAAATGCAACGAGGAAATCCCAAAAACAACGAGCCAAATAAGAATTGAGAGACTAAAGTGGTGTCTGGACATGAGGAGCCAAGTGCTGAGCCTGAAGAGATGCGGAGTCCTCTCGCCCTGAGCAGGGAGTGGTCCCAACGCCGGGACTAGCCACCTGGAAAGGTCACAGGATTAACATCTGACGGGGACCTCACGCCCTAAGGCTTCCACGAGGACTGGATCCCCCAGCTCTTCCCCTAGTGGACGGAGCTGTGCATATCCTCCTCCTCTGAGTCGCCCTGGGAGACGCGACGGGGACTGCAGCCCTGCCGAGCCACCCAATCCTGAGCTGATCACTTTTAATAAAGGCATTATAAAGGAGAAGAAGTCTCCTGGCCCATGTTTATTTCAGTTGATTCTTTTAGTTATCTGTTGTTCCTGCTATGATTATCTATTACTTTATGAAGTATGAAGACTTTAAGGCTTTCACATAAAAGATACACAAATCCACCACGCAACTACCCCTATATGTTATGCATACTTGCAAAATTGAAAGAGTTAATCTAGAAGAAGGTTTAACCATTTCAACATTTCACTGAAAGGAATATTTTAATTTTTTAAAATAACTTGAAAAAATCAAATGTGTGTGTAAGTTCTGAGATTAAAACCTTTCCTCCTTCTCACAACCCTCCCCAAAGCAAACCTCTCAGTGTCTGTTAATTTGTTAGCACTAGTACAGCTAGAGGGATCATGATGTTTAAATGAGGGAAACCAAAGACAAAAATATCTATTTCTTGTAACAGTATTTTACATGCATTTAAGCTCTTGGAATTTCCCTAGAAATATAAAGATTAATGCATTCAGAATCCAAACTTACAAAAAGTAAAAAAATCTTGTTTACTATTATTGTAGGATGCACTAATATTTTGTGACTGGAGCTTGGCAAAAAATACCTTTGTGCTTAGCTGGCAAATCACATCAAAAAATGAAAAATCTACTTGTACTGAGTATTTAATACATTTTTGATCAAGGAAAAATATACTACATGTTGAAAATAAGATCTAATTTTAAAAAAATAACTCTAGATTTCAGTTAATAAAAATGAAAGGAATTTAAATGAAAAATTATCTTGGAACAAAGATTGAAAATAATTCAAAACAAAAATGTTCAGTTCAGGACCAGCCTGCAATTCCAAGTCAATTTAATGGTGTATTATCTATAAAGAAGAGAACTAAGTCAAATCCATTCTGTCATTCATGCTTAAGATGAATGATAACTAATTTAAAAAAATTAGTTTTATTTAGTTTTATTTTGTTTGTTAAAATGCTTTTCCTGAAACTGTGTATAGAAAATCCTATTTATGACAACAGGAAGGTTGGTTTAGAAAACTTTTGATTACATTTCCATCCAAATTCCCATAGGTAGAAGGAGGACTTACGGATGCATTCAAATTTTAGATGAGTAGAAGGTATTTAACCTCTTTCTTTACTCAACCTCTCCCATTTTTCTTCTTGCTTTCAGATCTGTGAGGAAGTCCTACTAGCTTATGAAGAGTTAAAAAAAAAATTAACATAAGGCAATCAATACAGTGTGTCCTGGTCTGCCCAGGCTGAAGGACAGTGGCTCTGATTTCCACAGCCTCGCTAGGATTTTCAGACAGAAGAAAGGATCTGGCACTTTCTGTGGTGGTGGGCAGCCTCATCCTTGGGATTTGGCAATAACTAAATGTTGCAAACACATCTTTTCCCTTCTTAGCCACCTCTGGCTGCTTACAGCACCTGAGGAAATGTAACATGGGTCCAAACAGTAAAGCCCACACCTGCAAATGGATTTTCTTATGTAGGACTGGAACATGGGGAGCACAAGAAACAACACTTGGGAGACAATTTTCCTCTTGCATTTGCTTCTTGAGAATTGGCTGAATCAATATTGCTTACTGCACTGTCAAAATGTGTATCCTCATGCACATTAGACATTCTCAGAATACTGGATTTCTTGATTTATATGTCATTTAAGAAACTTGAAATGATCGTATTTAAATGCAGAGAGACTCAACAGCAAGAAAATACATTACTGGAGCTGTAACAAGTTTTGTATGTTTTTCTTTTAAAATCTTCTTCCAGACAATCTATTTTTAGGCAACTCTCCTAACATTTTTAAAGCCAGGAAAATCATGTTTCTCTTTTCAGTATTAGACATCTGCATTCTAAACAGAGCAAATAAATTTTTTTTCTCCATATATTGATCTTAATCAACCCAATATTTTAGACTGTTATTGAGAAAACACTTTTCAGCATTTCAGAGGAATGCACTGTTTTCTTTCCCTGCATGGTCTTGCATTGATGACTGTGGAAGACTTCTATCCTTTCTCATGTCACCTCTCCCTGTGCCAATTTTTTTGTGACTCAGAGCAATTCCAGATGATGTTTCTAAGCTCAACTACCCAGTCAATGTCCTAAGTGGGTGAAAGATTAATTATTCCCACTGAGATCAACTATGTCAGGATATCAAAGGCCAATTACAGACAAAAGCTATCATGGAGTGGTCACTTCCAAACTCCTGCCAACACCAATCCCAAATGCAAAGGAAATCAGCTTCCTGCTGAACTGATTAAGCTCTAGTTTTAGTACATCCCATGTAGCCAGCATGCTGGTATTTCTTTTTTTCATTTCCACAGTTGAAGAATATGCTTTGCTGAGCTGCATGACTCATCTTGAAATGTGTGGTGCCCAGAGCAGTGGCACTGCTGGGTGGGAGGGCAGCAGACGGCACATCAAACGCGGCTCTGGTACGCGACACGAGCAGAGGTTGTTGACTAATTGTGACTTCAAAAAAACCCTCTTTTGCACACTGCTTGTTGACAGCTGTTATTATGACATTTAATCTATAGTCATTATTTGGGGAAGCAGCTCAGCCAGGATCCAGCAGTCAGTCTGCTAAACCCACTTAGTGGATTACCTCGAGCTTTAGTTTCCAAAATTCAAGTTCTTTCATATTTTGTTGCGTGAGAGCAGAGCAAAAATCTTGATCAATGGGTGTCAGCAAAAATGCCTCAATCTGTTAAGAAAGGAAGGAGGAGAAATAAAGTTGGGGGCATAATACATACGTGCCAGCAATCCTTATTAGAGCAGTCTCTGCTGAAGGCTGGAAAGGCATTGCGTAGGAATCCTGATTAAGTGAACTAATTTTGAACAGTGTCAAATTGAGTTTAATTTTCTGCTGTCTCAGGTTTCATACAGTATTATCCCCACATGAGTTAACTTCTCTGCTTCAGTCCTACTGCCATCACTGCTTTGATGACTGCAGGATGTGTCATTTCCAGCCATCAATACGATCTGAGTAATACCAATGCTTCCTGTTGCCTCTGGCTGGCTCAAGTCCAGTTTTGTTTTCCCATTCAGAGATGTTCAATTTGATGAAGTTACTGGATTTGGATCTGTCTTATTTATTATGTCTATTCCTTTTTGAATAACTTCTGCACTGGATAAACTTATTAAGGATAAATTCAATAGACAGGGGACTTATTTGGGACATTGATGATTCTGACTCAAAAAATAATACCTGATGAGGCACATGAACTGGAACAGTTCCAGCAGGAAAACCTAGAAAAACAAATCCAGAATACTGAATAACCAGTTCATCATAGCATTCTCTTCTCATGTTATAGACCACAATCCTCCACATAGAATTCACAGAATGACAAGGTTGGAAGAGACCTTCAAGATCATAGAGTCCAACCCACGCCCCAACACCTCAACTAAACCATGGCACTGAGTGCCACATCCAGTCTTTTCTTAAACACATCCAGGGATGGTGACTCCACCACCTCCCCAGGCAGACCATTCCAGAACTTTATCACCCTTTCTGTAAAAAAACTTCTTCCTAATATCCAACCTATATTTCCCTTGACACACCTTGAGACTGAAATATGGTTTCTCTCTCACTACTGGTTTTGACCACTGTGGAGAGAGAAGGCTTTGCCAGCAAAAGCCTTTTTATAATGGCACAAACCAACGAGTTTCTGTTTTGATTAATTGAATTTTCCACCTAAAATAAACAAACAAAACTTCATCATGAATATCCTTCTAATGTGCACAAAACAATTTCTGGATCAATTCTATCTCAAATATTAAGACTAGATACAAGTTAATGTATTACAGTTTACTGCATTGATTTGAGCATTAATTCACAAATTTCTGTAGTAGGTTTGAAAGGTACATTGCCCAGTCATGCTGTAACATTTCCTAATAACTGTGTCACTGCAAGTAGCTGTCTTAGCAGTGATTGTCACAGTCCTTGATGAGACTGGAAATAATTTATCTTCCTATTTTGGGTCCGGAGAAGAGAATAATCTAAAATTCCTTTTCAAATCTGACCAGTTCTTTTTCACATCAAGACTTGGAATGCAAAACCTACTTGATTAAGGATTCTTCAGCAGTGCAAGTCAGACCATTTACTGAATGAAAATTAGCTGAAGACAACTCAGTTTCTGTACAGATTAACCTTAAGATACCACTGCTAAAATGTAGTTTCAAAATGCAAACGCTGTATTGTAATGGCTTATCTCCTCAAAAAAAACCCAATCACAAGATCTTGCACAGCTGCTGGCTCTCTCTTTTGTAACTAATGTGGGGTTTGTTGAACATGAAATCTGTGACCTTACAACCTTGACTTTCTCAAAGACCGCCCAAGTGAGATTTTTAATAAATGTCTAATAGAATGTAAGATGACTGCAGTGTAAATTAACAATACTCATTTTTTATGCTTATCATAATGTGCAGTAATTTGTCCAAGAATCACATAAGATTTACACTCAAGCCCTGTGGAAGAGCTTGTAAACAAGGAATCCATTGATTCACAAATATTTACAAGTATCAGTGTGATGGGACCAGGTAAACAAATAAAAAAGCAAACAGAATTATGTCCTTTGGCAACTGGACTGCTAGATTGTGAGAAGCAGGTATATGCAGTTTAGGGAACAACCCTTTGATTGGAACTAATTACTAGAAATAGTGCTTCTATTTTACAATATTGCTGTGGTAAATTTCTATCAGCTGCATAATGGAAACCCAAGCCTCATGTCAATTCAGAGAATAATTAGACAAGCCTCCTATTGACAGGCACAGCAGTGACTCAAACACAAGTCAGGAAACAGAATTACTGTTATTCCTTCACAAGAACAAACACCAAGCCTGATGCTATGAGTAAACTAATGTATGCCATCTTAACTTTGAATATCACAATTTTATTCACTGCATAAGGTTCTACAGAGTCACATCATAAAGTAAAATTAAATTTAAAGAACTGAAAATATTTTAAACTTACATAAATGACACTTCATTTGATGTGAAATGGACAGAATGGCAAGTGGGTTGTAAATAACATCAGTATTTCTGGGGTATATCTTAGTAGAAACTGGCAACAAAATGACAAATATTTGGATGTGTAATTCAAGCCAAACAATGGCTTGATCCAGCAAGCACTTCAGCCAATACAGAATTGGTATGTGTGACTTCCTGAGCTGAATTCAATTAAATGTTTTTGGACACTAGAGATTAAACACACTGAAGTCTGAAGGACAGATGTCACCATTTGCAATATAATACGGCTTTTTTAGGGTAGCTTTTAAAATCCACCACAATTTGCAATGCTTAATACTATATTCAATTAATGGAACAATATGGACAGATTATATTGGGAGTCAGATCCTCTTAATTTGTCTTGGTTTATCTTAGTGGCAAAACCTGTGCAATTTTTAATGCCACAAAATATTTAATTGTTTTTTAAAAATTGTCATACTGGTTTAGATGCTAAAGTGATGCAGGATAACACAGTTCAGATGCTTCGAACTCCCATCTGAAAATGATTTAATATTTCACAAATATGTAAGTGTTCATAAATTACTGACACATAACACATTAATTACACAATACTACTAAAATGCACTATTTGAAAGATTATTTTTTCAGTGCTTTGAACAGAGACAATAGTTTTATACTGGAGGATTTTTTACATTATTTGTCTCTAGCATGTTGTGGTACACATGATATGAAGTCAACACCAAGATACCATCTTTCAACAAAAACAAAACCAAGCCAAACCAAACCAACCACAAAAGGCAAAGAAATATAATTATAGCTGTGAGCAGCTACACATTAATACATCTGGCATGCATTAATACTGAAATGTGTGAAAAGATATTGCCCTACACCAGTCACACACAATGCAATTGTCTCAAAGAAATAACAGAAGCATTAAAAATATTGAGGTTTTCTTTCTATCTATTTATAACACTGAAAAAGCATCCAATAAAATTTTTGACACCTTTGGAAAGTTTTTATGAAACATAAGCTTTAATGAAAAGTAAATTATGCATTATGGTCATTAGGATTCTGTCACAATTGTGAAGCATTTACAAGTACAAAAATACAGCCTTGCTATGAAGGAAGATATAAGCAGAGGCTACAATGCTAAGCTAAAGCTATGAAAAACATATTTGTTTTCTCTTTCTTTGCTTTGTTATAATTCTGAGTGTATAACTCTTCCAGCAGAAGGTTGTTTAGTAGCGTGATGGTTGGTTCCAATAAAAACTGTCACAGAAAGAGGTGATCTCTTCCAAACTACAACAGCTAAAATAATTATAATTTCATTCACTAATGGACACAGAATAGACAGCTTTTCTAGTGGCTCTTAGAGAAATATGAATCAGCTATTACTGATTTTTACTTTTTTCCCCAACATCTGTTTCTACACATTCACTGGGGTAATAAACCTTGTAGTGAGCCAGAGATTCAATTATTTCATTTATTTCATTCATTTCTCAGAAAGCAGAAAATTTGGAATTACTATTTACTGTAAGGATAAACCTTTTTCTCTATGGCCTGACTTATGTCTCTTTAATATTTCACTCTTGGCCTTCTCAATTTTTATTTTTTTTAATAGATATATTTTTCCTCCCTCAAAGTCAATCCTTTAAAAAAAAACATTTAGAAATCCTTATTTATCCTTGGACTTCACTGTGAATCTCTGCTTATAGATTTCTCTTTATTGTCCACAAATCTTACATGCCTCCATAAAACAGAAGGAGTCAGATTGATACCTTAATGACATGGCATTTCAAGTTGTTGAGATTTAAGGCAGTGATGCACAGAAAAATAGAAGGACAGGGTGCCTCATTGGAGTGAAACATGGATGATGCATCTTTGCATGCTTCCTTTATCATTATTGATTTTACAAAGGGAATTTAATACTGCTTGCAGCTGGAGACATAATATTAAGGAAAGCATAAAGATCAAGTGCATTCCTAAGCAAGTCTCAGGCTTGGGTAGAGAAGGATTTGATCAATTGGGATTTCAAACACAACAGGCCTAGGGTGTGTTTGGGGAAAAGCTAAAAGCTGCATTTAATCCCAGCAGAGTCTTAGTCTTAAGAGGTTCTTAAAATGGTCATGAAACATCCTGTCCAGAAATAATTGACTTTTTATTAAAAAAATAATATTATATGTACTAACCCAATGACAAGGAGTATTATATATACCCAAGACCCATTGCATAAAACATTTACAAGCAATAGAAACAAGAATTCAAAATGCTCAAATAATTAAAAAAAAAATAAAGAATGTTGATGTTTAATTTCAGACTCTCACTATTAGTTGGAGTGGAATAACAAAACATTTCTTCTACACTGCAATTTCAATCCTCCCTCTGATAGTTTTTTTATAACTCTGTCAGGTTTCTAATAGCTTTTTTCTTCTCTGCAAATAGTAGTCTATCCCTTCTCTGCATTTTAGCAAGTGCTCGGGACTTGCTTACAAATAACCTCTCTGGGAACCTGTGGGTTATAAAGTAACATATAACTCCATATATAACATATAAAGTAACTAAAAACTTTTTCATCAGTCTACCTGTCTCCAGTTAACAAAGGGACCTCTCTCACATAATTTGATGAGAATTCCCTGCTATTTTCAGCAGAGGGACTATAATGGCAATAATTTTTCCTGGACTTTTCACCTGTCAGGGCAGCAGGACCTCTTGCAGGACTTGACGGGCTTGGTGCTTCGGAGTACAGGCAGAAAATTCTTCCAGGTGTCTTCTCCCCTCTCAGTTTTAGCAAGCATTCTTCTGTTGGCACACTTTTCTGTCTTGAATCCAATACCTGGGGGCTGTCATTATGCTGGGTTTATGTCAATTTTAGATTGACCTAATTATAATGCTAAATTTGAGCTTATTTTTTTGTTAAGTAGTTTTATCTTGCATGTGGTTGGACTATTTCCCAGTCTTTCAGAGAGATTACACAGGAAGTGGTGTCTACTCTAACTTTATTCAAATGAAGCTGTAGAGAAATTCACAGCAGAGAACTAAAGGAGACCATATTTTTGAAAAACTATTATTTCAGTTGTCCAAAATAACAAAAATCCCCAACTCGTCTACTTGCATGAAGTAATTTATAAAGTCAGTTCACAATTACAATATGAAACCCAAACTAAATTTTTTACATCTATCACCAAATAATTATGAAATTAGTTACTTTAAATTGATATAAAATACAGGGTCTAACAAGTGAACAAAGGAGGAGGGAGTGCACCAGTCATCAGGTTTTATAATCTGACAGAAAAAGAATGAGAATTGCCCAGAGATCCTGCCACCTGCTGAGGTTTCTTCTCCTCTCTTCTCTCCTACCCAACCTAATACTACTCTTCCTCACCCTCACACTTAGAAATTACCTGATCAGATCATAATCAAGAAAGGACATAGAGGATTGCTTCTCTTTCGGATGCTTCTCTTTCTTTTTTGCCTCAGTCGGATCTCCCACTTTATTTGAAATGTGACACTTAGGTTCCTAACTTCACTTACTTTTCTGTATCCTTTTCATATTTACTTCATATTACTCATCTTCAAACCTTTCCAGTTGCAGAGCCACACCAGCAACCCTGAATATGTATTCCCTCTGCATGAAAAACACTGCAGCGGAAAACAATGTAAAATTATGTGCAAGTAAAACAAGAAGGGAGAAAGTTGACCAGAGGTCTGTACAACCACATTCACCAACTCAGTCACTTACTGATGTGATAAACAACACAACAATAAAAAGAGTAGGGATTGTCTTCATAGACTTGGGGGCTAGAAACACTCAGCATAGTGGGTTTTGTTTCTTGCTAATGGCTGAAACATCTCTTTTTCAGCCACCACAGCTGCATGCTGAGTGGTCACACTTTGTTAACAGGCAATGTCAAAACAGAAGTATATAGCAGATTATGAGTCCTAATCCATTTCATTGCGAGTCTGCCAGCCTTAGCCTCTCAAAATGTTCTATTTTTGTTCAGTTGCAATAAGCTTATCACTAGAAAGGCAGCTAATGATAACATCTCAAAGAGTTTGACACTACCACAAGTTTGTCAAGTGTCAGAGTAGCTGACTAGATTGTGTGTAATACCTGTCTTTCTTTCAAAAGCGATGATGCACAATTCAGCCCTCACCACTGATGCTGTATTTTCTGCTCTGTTTCTCTCACTTCTTCCTCTGTTTGATTTATTTAGTCTTCTAGGAAACTGGACAGAACTAGAATAGTGAATGCTGCTGTCCTTCTCAGGTAACCTTTTACAGTAATGACTATTAGCATTACTACCTAAAAATGTGGAGTAGAAATGGTTTTTTATTCTAGAAAATCTGTAGGACACCAGAATTGCAAGAGTTGAGATTTTTTTTTCTTTTTTTGCGTTTAATTAAAAGGGGAAGGTGTTTCTATGATTGCAGTTTATCACAAGAGACTTGGGTCTTGGTGTTTGAATCTGAAGTGGCTGTATCTGCTCAGTTGTGCAGGCACAGCTGTGTGAAAAGTGGTGAGATGCTGAGCCCCTTCCTGCTATCACAAACTATGTGGCATCCTCTCATATACTGGGGACTTGTGCTCTGTGTCTAACAAGTATGCTGCCTATAAAGCTGTTAAGTGTTTTGCAATATATTAGCATGATGAGGGCTGTAAATGCCTTAGGAAAATCCCCACCAGCTGCACTGGGTTTAGTCTTTTTATGTTAAGACCCTACAGCCTTACACAGACTGGTTTGTGCCTGCAGTCGAGTTATGCCCCTGTATTTGTGGTGACTCAGGTAGTGCACCTAAAGAAAAAGCAAACCTCATCAGGCAATGCAGATTCACAAGATGTGTTTTGAAAGATTAGCACAGTGTTACCTAGATATTTCATTAGACAAATCAAATAATGTTCTCAACTTCTTTTGTCAAGTAGATGTGGAAAGAGAAAGTCATAACTTAATTTGGAAAAAGGAATATTTCATAAGACTGGCTTCAAAGCCAAACCAGACCAAACAAAGCAATACAACTAGGACACTGAGGTATCTGGAAAACACTTGAAGGCTGGAATGCTTTCTGAACAATGTACCAAGAGAGATGGGTCCTTCACAGCAATTAAGAAATCAAACATTTTAGCCTGACATACATGACTGTGTTTTGTTGTGGCATTCTTCAGATGAGAACTCCAAATGCAGAAATGTAGGAGGTAGGATCCATCTTCTATTTCTGATCTGATTATAACAAAAGCAGTGCAAATATTTATACTTACATAAAATCCTATCATACCTACTAGAATCAGAGGCCATCGGCACTGAGCTTTTGCAGCTCATGTTTCTACACATGCTTTTGAATCAATTTACTTATTTTTGAAATAAAAAATTAAAGATATTTTGCTTAGTGGATCTAGGGATTCAAAAAAATTTTTAGAGGGAAATTAAGATGAGGAAACTGCTAGTTACAGGTGAGAATGGACTGTGTGATCACTTCTGTTGGGCAGGGGGTTGAAAACACTATCTGCAGGCTTTAGCATGCAGAAATGTCAACAGTGTGTTAGCTGATGCACAGCAACTGTTCTCCAAACCTATGGCAAAAGGCAGTAATTCAGAATCCTTTTTCTGGTATCATTGAGAGTAAAGTGCATTCAACCTTGAAGAGCAGACTCCTGTATTAGCAGTGAGACACCGGTCCTGATTGTTTCTTTGTAATTTTATAAGTTTTGATAAGAAATACTCCAAATAATTATAATGCTGATTTCTCTCCTTTTGTTTGATGGTGTTTCTCCAGACTGGCTGTATGAGCTGACAGCTAAAAATTGCCAGATAAGCAGCAAGGTCTAAAGAATGGAATTTTTCTGTTTCATTTTTCTTCAAGGTTTGCTACCAGGGTGAAAGAAGTGCACATTTTAATACTTTTTTCCTGCAAACACTTATGCACATGTTTAACCTTTTATGTGAGAATAATCTGCATTGTCTTACTGGAAATAAGTATCAGGTCCTAGGATATGATCTAAAAAGATCTTTAAGGTCCCTCCTAATCCAAACCATTCAATGATTCTATCATATGCAGGTCACTTTAACAGCTAATGGTCTCAAATTTCTTCTTATGGAGGAAATGACATGGAAAATGTGAAGAAGTGTCATTACTTTCTTATTTCATTTTTCCCTGCATTTCATGAAACCATTAAAATATTCCGAAGTTCTATTGGATTATCACAAATATCAGCTAAAAATTCAAAGGCTGAAAATTCAAAGTATAACTCATAGAGGTTTTTTCCCCAAACATATCACATAAATAGTGATGTAATTAATTGTATAAAAAATGTTTAATAATTTTTATTACTACATATATGGTTTAATCTACCATACACCAAAATGGTGCAGTTGGTCTGTGAATATTTTCAGGTTTTCACATATTTGGAAGAATGTATTTGATCATAATAAATACATTTCCCAGGTGAACATAGCCATACGGTTAGATTTTCTTTTGCCTCAGTGCATGGAGAACATCAGAAAATCATGTTCTCCCTACTTTCATATTTCTACCTTATCCACTTCTTGCTGACATTCAACACAGCTTCTAAATTCAGCTCATCTATCTGCATGCTTAAATGTACTGCTCTTCATTTTCTGCTGAGACTCAAGAAATATGATGAGATGACTCTTATCTCGAAGGATCTGCTCTGCATTCTGTCTCTGATGCACAACATCCCAGCGGAGTATTGGATTGTTTATCTACTTGCACTCAGGCTTATCTTCCCCATCTCATAATGTAGTACATTAAAACAAGGCTGTTGCCCCATTTGTTTGTTGCTGTTTTACCACTGGCAGTGCCCTGGTCACGTGTGGTGCAAGGGCTGCACTGTGCTTTCTCAAGCACACACCTTCTGTAATCATCATGAACAACTATATAAATTCTCCCGGTGCTTGCAGATCTCCAGAGTAGGAGACCTGACTGTTATGGGCACTGTACAAATGGTGACAACTGAAATATTAATAAAATAATTTGGGTTGTAAAAGACCTTCAGGATCATTTAGTCCAACCATTAACCAGGGACTGACAAGTCCAGCACTAAACCATGTCTGCAAGTGCCGCATCCAAATATCTTTTAAACACCTCCAGAAATGGTGACTCAACCACATCCCTGGGCAGTCTGTTCCAGCTTGACAACTCTTGAAGAATTTTTTTCTCACATCCAGTCAAAACCTTTCCTTGTGCAACTTGATGTCAACAGCTGAGGAGAAAGCAATTAAGGAGTAGGTCATTGTCATGACTAGATTTTTTTCATAAAGAAGCCTGTATTTTAACTGTAGCAATTAATATTGCATTATCTTATATACTGGAAAAAAATACAATTTTAAGTGTGTATTATGGATCTTTGAAGTGTATGAAAATTTTTGTAACTTTAAAATGCAAATGTGTATGTATAAATACATATCCTTGAGCACAGTTTGTTGTTCTGACCCTTATTTGTTGGCAGCCAGGCAGATTTCTAAGTTTCCAAGGCAGCATAATTATTGCATGCCTATACAACCCTCCACATATTTTGAAGGTATTATGCTAATGTCTTTTAGGTAGTGGCTAAAGTATGTCCCCTTACCAGGAAATATGTATTTTTATTGTTTAATAAGAGTCCAGAAAAAACTGTTTTCTGAAGTGCAATTTTGTGGAAATTTTGTCCTTCAAAATAATCATGTAGGATATAAGGATTTTTCTAAAACTCCTGCTAAAATGGCTATTATTTCATCCACATCTTTTTACACTTCTAGAGCTGGGAGCCTCATGGAAATCCAACCCTGACTTATGACAGTGGTTGCAGTCGCAGAACTCTCCTCCTGTCCTTACTACTTCTTCTCCTTTTGAAGGCACCACAAAGCACACTGGCAAATTTTTCAATGACATGGAGAATCACTGCATGGGCATGGCTTCTGCCTTACTGCTTCCTTTTTACAGTAGTGCTACTCTTCCAGAGCTGGAGGCATTTGTATGGAATAAACGATAGTACAGTATTTGTTTATTCTCTACATAGTACGTTATGACTAGTTTATGCTTTAAGATTACTAGGAAAATTTATAAGAGAGCAACTGACAGATTGCTGGCTTGTTAACATTCCCATTGTGTAGTCTCCTGTCTGACAGTGATTCCCTTACACTTGTTTTAACAAGCTGCATAAAAATCTCCCCTATGCAAATTGCTGTAGCAGTAGACAGCAGTAAATTGTGACTGGAGTGACCCACATGAAATCCAGCTCCTCAAAAGCTGTTCTCTCTACAAGAGCACTCATCTACTCTGCTCTGTAAAGGCTATCACTTCCATCTTTCTACCAGTGGATTGTGGCAATCAGGAGAGGTGAAGCAAAGCAGAGGTCAGTGATTTGACTCCTTATGCAAGTTAATTGTCCTAATCCAATCCTGGCAGTGTCATTTTCTAAAGCCCATTTATCCCATCCAGAGATAAATTGTAGTAATGTCATGGAAGTGAATTAATTCTATCAAATTTGCTAGATCTCTTGGCAGCTAACAGTTAAGCAAACAAGAGATGTCTTTCAAAAGCTCATCTTTAGTATTTTTATGTTGCTCTGCTCAAAATAAAGGGTAAACAAAAATAACTGGGTATTAGAATTAAAAATGTAATTTCAAACTTCAGTCTTTTTGAGGGCACCACTTTTTTTTTTTTTCTCTAGTTTAATAAGACCATTTAGAATTTTTGAAACTGACCTCTCAGAATTTTACATCTAAAAATCTTGAAACAGATTGGTATACATTTTGGTTTGTACTTTGCTTGAGTCAAAACAAAGACTGAGCCTCTGATCTCTACATGGAGTAAGAACACTATATCATTGGAGCTTTTGGCTGCTCCCCTTCTCATTCAGATATTTGTTCTTTGAGTGACACAGGGAGATAGAGTCTTGATTTCAAAGCATCAGCATTTTTGGGAAAGAAACAAACAAACCATGATGAAATGCTGTCTTTTTGCGGTGGCAGAATATCAGTGGTATTGGGGCTGTATTTGTCCCCTTCCTGACAAATGTCACGCAAAGTATGCAGCAGAAGGGCCACACAGGACAAGAACAACTCTTGCAAAGAAGAAGAAAATCCTGTTTCAAGGTCAGAAGTCTCTTCTTTAATGGGAATAAAGTTACATCTACTTTCAGCATCACAGTGTTGTTTGAGCAGAGTGCACTCCAAAGACTTACCAACGTTAAAGGCTCTCTCCTCTCCTGAAGCCTATCCTTATGGCAATGAGTATTTTGAGTTGCAGCAAATATTTTTTATAAATAGTCTTTTTTCCATTCCTTCACTCTTCGTTTGAAGCACATATGATTTAGCAGAAAGGCTGGTGAGAGCAGGGGTAACACATTACAGGACACTTGAACAGCTTAGTAAAAATGCTATTTGTCCTATTGATAGGATATCTTCAGAGTGGGAAGTGTACTCATAACAGATGTGAGGAAAGCATTGCAGGCAAATCTTTGAGTAAATACATCTGCTTTTTAATTCTTACAGCCTTGACAATTTCTGGGTGAACATCAGAAATAGATCTTTAATAAAGCGGCATTTTCTGAAAAGCAAACACACAGTATAGGGAGGAAAAAAGCCACAAAACTATTTCCCTTTAACAACTACTTTTTTTTTTTCTCAAAAAAAGCCTTTTAATTTGAGAAATGGTGAAATTAAGGATAAGTAGAGTTATGTTTTTTTTCTTGCTGATTTTCTGTTGCCTCATGACAAATTGCTACTACATATAAAATATAATGAAGCTCATTCACCAGACAACTAACATTAAGGAGTGGTGTTTCATAAAAAGATAGACATGTAGACAGAATGTATTTATTAGAAAGCTGTTTTGACTTTCTTCTAGCCTATCTTCTTGCATGTATGTCTGTACACTGAGGCACACCTTGTTAACCATCTATTAAAATTATAACTGGTGTGATTGCCTCAACATTGGGGAGATAATGACTTAATTAGACTGTTGGCAATAACAGAGTCATCTTTTTAAATCATGCCAATTAGCATTAGTGCTTCCTCCCTCAGGTGTCCCAGGGATCCCTTTTGGCTGCCTTTATTGCTTGAGATAAACAAAATCATTGTTTTTACCTATATCTCTGATAATTAATTGTTTGTGTTTTTTTTATTATTCTTATTATCGTTGTCATAATGAGCTAGAGTAGTTGATTGCAGTGTGAACTGGTTTTGACTGGGACAGGGTGCATTTTCTGCACAGTGGCTTGTATGGGGCTGTGTTTTGGATTTGTGCTGGAAACTGTTGGTAATGAGGGGATGCTTTTTTATTACTGAGCAAGGTTTGCACAAAGTCAAGGCCTTTTCTCTCCTCATGAGAGAACCCCACCCATGAGGAGGCTGACGGTGCAAAAGGGAGGTGACACAGCTGAGACAGCTGACCCCAAATGACCAAAGGGATATCCCACACCATATAATATCATGTTCAGCATATAAAGCTGGGGGAAGAATGAGGAATGGGGGATGTTTGGAGTATGGAGTTTGCCTTCCCAGTTCACCATGAGCTGTGATGGAACTCTGCTTTCCTAGACATGGCCAATCACCTGCCTGTCCAGGCGAAGTGGTGAAAGAATTCATTGTTTTTCTTTGCTTGTGCACAGCTTTTGCTTTACCTATTAAAGTGTCTTTATCTCACCCCATGAGTTTTATCACTTTGACCCCTCTGATTGTCTCCCCCATCCCACTGGTGGGGGAGTGAGTGAGAGGCTCTCAGGGGCTTAGTGCAGGCTGGGGTTAAGCCACAGCACACTACCAGCTGCAAACACTCTTGGAAAAGAGACTCTTGTCCCAGCAGTATACCAAAATACTGTGTTCCTAAGCCTGTAAAGTATTGCTACCCTTCCTCATGACCTCAATTTACAACAGCATACTGCCATGCTATTTAATAAAGTGTTCTGGAGTGTGTTAAAACACTGTGCTGTACTTTCTTCTTTGATATTAAAAGCTGACAGTAAAAATTATTAATAGTAAAGTTTCTGAGACATAAATTTGAAGTATAGTTTGGCTTGATCACTGACCCTCTATCCACACATTGCAGGCAGTTCTTTGTGCAACTGGCTTTTTTGCAATAGGAGGCAGAGACTGTTTTCTAAACAACTGGTGCTTCACCCAGCACGGCAAATCAAAGCATCTCAGAAATAGCATATTTGCCATACTACAAATAACACATTAATGTGCATGTTTTTAGCAAAGATAAGGGAACATTATTGATTGATGATTGATGATTCAGTTAGCTGTGGGTTATTAAAAACGAAAAGCAGTGTACTGAGACCAGTGTTTTGGAAACTGTGCAACAACAGTAAATATCAATAGACACAGTCTATGAAAATATGTGAGGAATGGGTTTTGGGTAAAGATAGGAAAGGACACCATATCACTCTTATTCCCTCCACCACCTGAGATTAGAATGGAGATGTGACTTGCTGGTGTCAGTTTTGCCAGCTAATATGGATATTTCCTCAACATTATGTACTCCTTCCATGTCAACAAATTATTGCCTATGTTCTGTTTTCAAAAAAACCCCATTAAGAACAAAGAATAATTTGAAATTTACAGGATCATGATGAGAACTCAGAAGGATTAGGATCTGATCCACTGTTCTATATGCCAGTTTACTTAGACATATGGTAAACTTACATGAACTTTGAAATAATTTCAAGTGGAAAGAACAGAAAAAAATTAAGTAGTACAGTGTTGTTACTATAGGTTTTTCAAGCTTCTGCCTTTCTTACTCAAGGGGGATATCCAGCAATGAGAAAGATCCCCCTGAAGATAAATCCTGAGAAGGAAATGTTTCCCGTTCTGAAAAAAAAAAACCTAAAAACACAACCCCCACCCCACCAGTTCTCCACTGTGCTGAAACCTATTTCCTTTGAAAGTCTCTGGATGGCCAGACACATGAAACTATGGAAACCTCATGAAGAGCAGGATGCTCAGCTATAAAGTTGGTGTTTTAAAAAATAGAACAAAATTAATACATGTATCAATTGTCAAAAGTTAAATTCTAAAATTTTTCATAAGAATTTCCATAAAGTCAGAGGTATGACCAGGATATAAATGCAAGATCCTAGTAACCAAGAAATAAAAGATTTGAGTTTACATCACCCACCATCTCAGTAAATGCTGGATTTTGATTATTTCTCCTGGTCCTCTAATAATCTCTTCTCACAGAAACACATATGCAATGTCACTGCTATGCCTTTCACATCAGCTTTATTTGATATAGCAGAAAGCCCTACAGTACTATGCACAAAGCCTCACCCTAGCCCATGTGTAGTCTGATCTCCAGTTTAATCCCATTAGAAAACAGAAATGCACCCACCAAGCCCAGCTGGTGGCAAAGAACAGTTTGCTTGTTGCATGCTGGTTTTCTACAGGAACACAGTGGTGTCTTGTTAAACCAAAATCGTACTAGTAAAAAAGATAGAAAGAAACCAAATGAAATTTTTTCATCTAACTGCCTTATACTAATACTTTCTACCTCACTTTCACTTCTTAAGACAAAAAAGCTTTTTTTAAAAGATAAAAAATGACAAAGGGAAGTGCTAAAAGCTGCTCTACAGATTTTAAGCCTGGTTATTTTAAGCCCCTGTAGCTAATTGAAATTTATTGATCTGTACTGTAAGTGCCGGCTGCTACAGAAAAAAAGTAAGAGAGATTCATGCACCACCACAAGATCCTTATGTGTGGTTGCACAGTCTTCACATCAGATCCATGAAGGGACTTTTTCAAGTCATCTCTATCCCAATAAAACCCTCTAATCCCCAGGTATGAGACCAAATGCCTTGCCTGAAGGGAGCGTGGAGACCATTGCTTTCTGTTGCCTGTTGCTCTTTCTTGGTCTGCTCTCTGAAAAGCTACCAAACAACCAGGAGTTAGGAGGCTGCTCAGGCTGCATATTCCAAATCCAGAGGGCTTCCAGTGAAAGCCACTGTGCCTCCTCTCCATGTGCAGGGGAAGGCAAAAGAGAGAAACTGGGCAAGGCAGAAGGACACATTTGCCAGAGCTGTACGTGGAAAATGAGGAAAACTAGAGGTGGTAGGAGAAAACCTTGGTTGGGCTGGTGCAGCTGTGCCAGAAGAAACATTAAAGAGAATCTGTGCTGAAGATTAATTTTGTCATTAATTGTATTCACCTCCTGTTATCTTGCTCTTCATTGAGGAAAAAAAAAATCGTTAAATCTTGCTGTGACGCCAACCTCTTCAAGGTCAATGCCCCAACACAGGTTTCTTGCTAGCTGCCACCAGGGTTTTAAGTTAATTGGAGCTGACCCTGAAAGTCTGTTAAGTGTTAAACAGGCACGTGTTCTTTGCAGACTAATATCCATATTGTCCTGATGTACTCATAGAATATCTAATGAACAGGATAGGGCAGTCAGTACATTGCCTGAGTATGGCCCACTCTGTCTGGGGGATCTACAGCATCCAAACCTCTCCCTTTAGGAAAAAGAAGCTTCCAGCTGGCCACAGCTGTATGACCATGATCTGGACCGTGCTTATCCACTGTATTTACAATCCTTTCAGTATTATTGAAATATCAAATATACATAAGACACCCTAAATATTAGAGTATTTCAATGATTTTTCTGTATGCAGGGTTGTCCCACAACAGTTCCACTTAAGTAAGCAGACAACAGACATCAGGTCAGATTTCAGATAGTTACTGTGTCCATTCACAAGATGACAAATGCTAACATCTATGCTTTTCACATCAGTACTAAGTTGTACGCTTTCAACATGAGTGGAAATCACAAAGTGAATGCAAGTTATAAATATTTCATGTAAGTAAAATCAAAGGAGGCAATCGTGCTGCATTCTATTTTTCTCTTTTAGCTCTTCTAAATATACTCTCTTTGGTATAAACAAAATCAGATACTGCTCTCTGCTTTTACTTGGACAACTGAGGATGGATGATAAAGTTGAGATATATCAGAGTCAGCCTATTTTTTTTCCCTGGTATCTTCTTAGATGCTGTGCTTTACAGTCCTTCACTGAAGAACAAACAGATGCTGATATTATATACAAGTATTCATCCCTCAATGAGTTTGGACTCTGGATAAAGTTTTCCAAGTAACAAGACACAGCAACTGGCAACACATTCTTGTCCTGGTGCAACGTTTTTGTTCCTTTAACTTCTCCTTTATTTTACTTTCTGGAGTGAGCTGCTGTACTGGCAGACTCTTTGTACTGATTTCTGTAGCAACTGTCACTGGCAGAATTTTCTTACCAGATTGACAGGCTGCAGTTTTGCACTGTGAACTATACATACAAATGGGGGCGCTAGGTCTTTTTCTTTGTCTTCCTGTCTGTGAAAAGACCTTGAAAAAGAGCCTGGATCTGGTTATTCACCCTCAGACAGCCAGCTTTTAAGCTAGCTTTCTTATACAGGCAGGAGGTGAAATAATCTTTTAAATACAAAGGGCAGCATCCTCATCTGCAGAAACTTGACAGAGCGTCATGAGAGTTTCTTCTCAGTTCCCTATTGACACAGAGCAAGTCAGGCTGAGAAACAGAGAGCACAGCCTTGACTCCAGAGGTTCCCTGGATTTCCGTTATTATGGATTAGCTCTGCCTTAAGCTTGAAGAGTTCAGAAAATAATCAGGAATTAACACAAAAAAGTTCTATGAATTAAAGAAAGAAAAAGTATTAGGCGTGTTGTGCAATATTTTAATGTGTGCACTCATCCACAGAGACATCACAGACTTCATTAAATAAATAAGCTTATGTACACAGTGTGCCAATTAATGCATTAATCTGCAGAAAGGATATGGTATTTAGGCTGCAGTCTCTAGGCTTCTAGGGTTTGGATGATGCAAGCTAATGATAAATTTATACCCAATGTAAACTCATCTACACTCATTATAAAAATGTTATGCATAACTTCTTGAGACTTCACCGATAAAACATATTTTACCACTATTATGGAAGCAATCCATTAATTATAATTTGATTTTCATTTCCTAATTTTTTTAAAATCAACTTGAAAGTATGCACTACAGGTACCCAGAATAGTTTGTGAGCCATCTTCTAGTTTCAGCTTTCATAACAATTTTATGTTTTCATTAGGAAACATTTTAGTTATATTTAAATCATATGCTTATTTAATGCAGGAGAGGTTCTACAATAAGGCAAAGAAGTTCTATTATTATGGTGATATAACAATAAACAGAATTCATTCTCCATTAATCCTATTTTAAATATTCATTTCCTACACACAATATTATGCTAGTAATACATGTATGTAATTGTCATATGCATGCAAATTCTAGTAGCAAGCAGCACAAAAACATTGGTACATAGGGAGACTCAGGTGGTCTCTAGTCCAATTTCCTACTCAAAGTAAGGTCACCCATGAGGTCAGCAAAGCTCTGGGCTCTGGGCTTTATCCAGTTTTTATCCAGGTTTTGCAAATCTCCACGGATGGAGATGCCACCAAGATTTATGTAATTTTGTTTAAGTTAGACTGAAGAAGAATTATAGAAATAGGCTTAATTTTTTGGCAATTCAAAGCATATTGATATACATTTGATTTTGCAGGAGATGATTGGAAAAGCAGAAAACAAACATTCTCACATCTAATATGTGCCACAGTAGTAACTTTTTATGACAGGAATAATCGGTGCCACATAGAAGCCTTCATTCAAATCTTGCCCTATAAGTTATTACATCTCAAAATATTATGCCCTTTGGAGACAATCATCAGGCCCCTCTGCACCTGAAATTTTTTCATCAATACTGCAGAATAAAGTTATCTCATTACCATGCAGGGGTGTAGGGACTTGTACTCCATTAGCATCTTGAAGGCATTTTGTCACCTTCAGGAGGAAAGCACTGGTACTGCCAGCAGCAGCAGCAGCACCTCAATATACAAATGAGGTCACACATTAATCGTTAGGGACGATTAATGGCACAATTTTACTTCAGCAAATGATAGTAAATATATCTTAATGAGAGTAGGCACTGCAGGTAAGGATGGCTCCAAAAGATATAGAGGACAAAAATATAGAGAGCAGAAATAATGTCAGAAGCTGGAAGAAAAACTGAAACTGGAAACAGATCCCACTTCCAGCCTAGTGCAAGGACATGGAGTAGAATCTTCATAATCTCTGTGCCATTGAGGAATTTCTGTTACTGCTAACATAGATCTGCCCACATTCAGTCAAAATCACAGGGTTCTGAAGTTTTTGGGGGTTTTTGTACATTTAGTAGCTGCTTAGATTCTTGACTTCTAAATTCTCAGGTGATTTAATCTATATGAGCATGGCACAATGTAGAGTTCCTCAGGAATTCTTTATCTTCAACTTCCAGCAGAAGTTTGGAGTTGCTGCGGGTAGGTGGGGGGTGACTTTGGAGGTCTCCTCCTTTGTAATGCTCTCCAGCAGGCAGTAGCAAGTTGGTTTTGTCTCTTTACATGGTACAATAATCACTAAATGTGCAAGAACACTGTATTCCACACAATCCTTGCACCAAAAGGACAAGCTATGAGAGTGAAAGGGTCCCATGGAGAAATGCCATGCTGTATTATGAGCTGCACTGCACACATCCATTGCTCTTTGCTCTGAGGGTTCAGGAACTGAAAGGCAACCTTGCTATCTGCATACAGAGCTACCAAGTCAGGCTTCCAGAGACCTGAGTTCATGGCCCCATATGGGTTACATTTCTGATAATACAAGAATCAGATTCAAGAAGAATTTACTCCAGACTTGGGAAATATGAAATTAAATTCTCATAGAATGTGAAGGTAAGAGGATCCAGGTCTGCCACTTTTCATCTCACACTGTAAATGCTGGATTTTTGGACTTAATGATCTTAAGGATTTATTCCAACCTAATTACTCCTAAGATTCTATTATAAAAGACATCAGATGCCTTCTCTGGCATAATGGCTTTTTCAAAGAAAAGAGTTAGGCAGTCATTTTGAAAGGCATAGATTATGTCAAATCAAATGATTTCAAGCCTGTGATCTTTGGAAGACATCTGTAGTCAGTTTGCATGCACTTCAAAGAAAATGTAACCCCACATGTTGTTTTAATGCCGCCTTGGTTAAAAGTTAATAATTATCATCTAACTATGATTTTATAAAAAACTCAGGACAAACAGAAATTACATTTCACAAAACTGAGGAAGGTTAACATAGATTCTCAGTCTGCCTGCACATGAGCAAGAAAACATGAATTTCCAAGAAATAGCTAAATCAAATAATATAAGTAAAGGGGCAAAATATTATGTTTCTGACAATTTCAGTCCCATTTTGAAGTATTATTTTGCTTAATGAAGATATTTTTTTCTGCATAGGCAGTACACCTAACTGCAATGACTTGGAAAGAAAATAAAAATCTCTGATATTCTGTTCTGCTGTTTGGTACTAGTATTTTTGCTTTACATGATATACAAACCTGTGAGATATGCAATATATGAATGTGGTGCCTCCACCGATAATTATCTTGATTATCTTAACTCTTTCCTCTACTTTTCCAAAACCACAATCACGGACAGGTAATTACTGTGCTCTCAATGCCCTGAAAAATCCTGAGTGGGAAGGGACCCTTAAGGATCATTAAGTTCATCTTCTGCCTTTGCCTGCTTTGAATGCTACTCATGAGATATCATTTTTCCATAGGAAAGTGAGCCTGTATGTCAGCTGTGTTTTTTTGCCCCTCATTTAACCCCAAATACAGCATGAGAAGGAAACACAAAATAAAGGGTATATAATGAGAAGAAATATATTCAAGCCTTTCCATTGCCCCCTTTAGGCACCAAGTTGAGGAAACAGTGAAACCAAGAATTGAAAAGAGGATGTAAGTAGTAAGAGAAGGGATATGAGGAAAGCCAGAAGTATCTTTATGGATGAAGGTATCACTTGCTACAGAAAACACTTCCTACAAAGTGCTATCTTCATGTTTCCCTGCTTCAACCAAAACCACATTTATTTTCCCAGGCCTGAAACTATGTGCCAAAATCAATGCATTCTGCAACAGTAGTGAGTAAGAAACATATAGGAACATTTCAGAGATGGAAAAAAAAAGAATTAACAAGTGTATTCCCCCTACAGAAATAAGAACAATAAGAGAAGTGAAATAGAAATGCTCAGGTTTGAAACAGTTTGTTAAAACATTGTTTCAATTTTAACTCATTTAGCTTTCTTGAAAAACTCCAGCCTAAATTCTAAATCACCTAGAATTTCAAAATGAATTGTTTTTAATTTTTTACCCGACAAGGCTTTCCAGTGAAAACTGTCCCCTCTGTGAAGTAAATATGCAAATATTCTAAAGTTGTACTCGAGATATGGCGATTGGCATTTAACTGCTGATAAGTTAACTTTATGTATAACTAAATTCAGTTGTTTCCATCATGCAGCTGATTGCTATTCCCCCCTTTGCAAACAGGAAATGACTTCATGGAATCAATCGGTGACTGCTGACAACTTAATGGAGACGACTATAATGTAATTCTGTCTCTACACAGCACAACTGTTCCCTGAAGTATATATTCTATTGATATTTTGTAAAAATGCCTTCCATCCAGCATACTCCTGAAACTGCAAAGCGTTCTTTTTCCCCTGACAGCTTCATGATGAAGTTGTATGGTGTCTGACATAGTATTTCTTAATGTTTATGAGGCAACACATGCAAACAGCAAAATGAAACCTAATCTTTTAATGAATGTCTCTTGCTAGCATGCCACTATCTCCAACAGTAGTACTTGCTGGTTTCATTTCTTTTAGCTTCAATTATTAAGGCTTATTAATTATCTCAATACTTCATGTAGAATCTACTTAGAAGTGAATACATATTTGACCAAAGGGCATAAATATGAAGCAACCAATAAAAAGCCTGACTCTGGAGAATATTACATTACCTGTGCAAAAATACTATATAACAACAGTAGTTGAATAGGGAGTCTCATTTACATACACACCAAAAAAAAAAAAAAAGAAAAAAGTAATTCTATCTAGAATTGGGAACCAAAATATAGACAGATAAGAAAGAAAAAACTGCTTCAACAATGTAATTTCAAAACAAGCAAACAAAGATGCTCCTGAAGATGTCTCCTGAAAATCTATCAATCCAATCAGCTGTTTGGATTCACTTAGAAAAAGTCCTCTGTCCATGACTAGTACTTTCATTAACAATGAATAGCACAGGAAAAAGGGCAAGGAGCAAGTTTCCAAGATATTCAGGATAAATTTAAAATCATCACAGAACACTTACAAGAGATATCAGTTTTTGCTAAAAATAGGAATAATAATAAAATGATTCCTTTTATTTTACTCTAAGATCAAAGCAAATGTACTGTGAAAAGGACTTCAGTACAGCATTATATTAAAGGACATTTGCCTTTTCAATCTTCATTTAACAGACTGTTTAATATTCTGTTAAATGAAAACTGACCCTAGGAAATAAAAAACCCTAAACACAACATTTCCTAAACTAAATTAAGATGGATGTAACATGGCATAAAACCCTGTTCCTGTTATCTTAAGTTACCATGGCAATAATACACAAAGAATATATTCATCCCATGGGCAATTGCTGAAGAACATCTTTTGAGCACTGCTAAAAGCATTTAAAGAGACCGAAAATATAAACTTATTTTCGAAAATGAGCTATAAGTGAAACAAAGAGGGATGAGATGATAATTACTAAATTGACTGGATGGGTTATCGATCTGTCAAGAATTCCTGCAAGCCATCACGATTGCTGTGTAGAGCCAAATGGTTCAGTATCAAATTTAGAAGAAGGAGGTAATCACTTCTTTGCTCCCTGAACTACTCCCTAGCAGTTCTGATTCAATAAAACACTTAAGGCATTTTTAACATTAAGATCTAAACACTTTCAAAGGAAAGCTTCCAATTTTGAATACATTTTGCCTCTATCCTATGTGTAATTCCATAGAGTCATTCTCAAGTTTATCCCTGACTTAAGTGCTTTGTAGAACTGTAGAAATACGGTGGATAAAAAAAAATAAGCTGATCTGGATAGTACAATCAGGTTTCATGCCAGGCAGATGAGAGCATTTCAGTATTTATGTATTTACACATATGTATTTATATTTTACTTAAGAGGCAATATATATTGAGGTGGTGATGAAAGACAACATGTGAACCATTATCTGACAGCACTTGGCCATCTGTGCAGAGCTATGGTTCTCTTTAGTTAATTTTATGCTCGTTACTTGTAGTGATAGATGACAAGAATTAAGTTTTCTGAAATTCTGTTATGTATGGATGAAATTAAAGAACAATAAACGATAAATGGGTTAGCTACGGCCTAAATGACAACCATATGGATAATAAGATTTAGCATATGATAAGGAAAATTTTCAGTGGGGTGAAATGTAGTCTGATATGTATTAACAAGGTATATTTTTTCACTCTCTAATTTCCAAAACAAGATAAGGAAGCTTAAATGAGATTCACTCACAGTGTGATCTGCTCTCCGACTGCTAAGCTCTGTGGGGCATGTACAGGGCTAAAGTGTCTTCTAATTACTTTTGTACAATTCTAGGTTTTTGGGGGTTTTTTTGGTTTTTTTTTTTTTTTGGGGTTTTTTGTGTACTTTTTTTTCCTACAGCTTCCTCCCCAAGCTCATAAGTAACCTAATAAAGTTTAATAGATAATGTGACAAACATATTTCCTGGCTTGAAGGCATGATATGTATTTCTGATTTGCTCCTGACTGATTTCTGAACTGTTAGCTTGAAATGGGACCAATGATTCAAAGAACCATGAAGTTTTGCCATGTTAACTGACACTGATCTAATTATAAATTAGCTTTAAGTGTTTTCTTAATGAGCTGGAAAGTACTTGGTTTTCATAATCTTTTTAAAAATATGCAGTGTGTTAGAAATAATACTTGTATTAAGAATCAAGGTTTTTTTCATTCAGTGAAATGTAAATCAGACCTCAGATTTCAGACAGCTGGAGTTAGACCATGACACTGGTAAAAGAAATGTAGGAAATCAGCTAAAGGAAAAGCATGCTCTAATGCCTAATTGGTTAATTATATGGCTAAGTGATGTCATCTTCATATAATTCTAGTCATTAATGACTAGAATGTTATTTTATTATCAAATATAGAAGACAACTCCTATGAAAAGATACAATTTATTTATGAATTTATATTATTGCTACATAGTACTTACAATTACTTGCTGCTTATTAAATTTGAAAATGCCTTGAGTAGTATGAACAAAGTAAAGTATGCAAGGCCTAATGAGGAAATATGATTAAATATATATATTCAAGGAAGTTCCCTAGTCAAAGAGGGACAATGCACGTGCATTTTTCCTCTTAGAGATCAATGCCAAAAGAGCCCAGAGATCAGGAAAACTTTGAATTGCATCTATTTAAAAGGTATGGTTTAGTTAAATTCTGATTGAATTATAGAATAAATATGAACTAGAAGAAATTTCTTAAAAGCCATGAGTAAGGTAGTAGAGGAGTTTTATATCCTGAACAATTTCAGTAAGAAAGTGCAGTTTCAGAAAACTCTGTAGTAACAATTCCAATTTGCTCAAAATTTCCAGAAGAGTGAAAGCAACAAAGAAAAACCTTCAGTGAGTTCAGCAAAGCACACAGAAATTCATGGTATTTTATCTTCCTCCTTGAAATTGTGTTTCAAAGTCAGAAGTTAAATACTGTGGTATTTGTTGTATAGTCAAGTTGTTTTCTCTCACTTTAGCACACAAGGCCATTTGAACATACAAAGCAATCTGTTTCCAAATAAAGCCATGCTGCAGCCACACTTCTCAGGTTTATGAAACTCAAAATGAGCTTAGAAATCCCTGGAACTGGATCTTGCTTTCCACCAAATTCCAAAGACTGGTATGAGGCCATGCCACAGCAAACCCCGTGATGGCAGATGCCTTTTAGGAAGGGGCAGTCAGAGGGTGATACACGGTGAACCTTTTTGTCAGAGCACCACTTGTGTACTGGTTTGTGTGGGGAAAGCTGTTTAATGCCTATTCTTTTGTCTTTGGGAATTTTCATTAGGAAGTTAAGCAATATGAGGATCTACCATCAATACCTTCTAGAGAAAACTGGAATTTCATTTGCTACTGCTTGGAAAACTCTGTTTTGCAGTTATGAAGATATAGCATTTGTTGTCTTTCTCGTCAGACTGTGTTTGCCATATGGTGTAAATAGGATTAAGGAAACTGGAAAGATCACCTTGCTATTCTGATGTTATGAATAATGTTATTGGACCCATGGGGAAAAACACTTATATGAATAATATTAAGTAGTTTAAAGCTGATTATCTGTCTGATTACAAAAGGGACTAAAACACTGCAGAGTAATTTAACTGCAAAGATAATAGTAAATAAGAATTGTATGAACAATATTTTTGTTATCAGAAAAATAAACAGGTGTGTTTTCTTGACTCTGAGCTGTCTTAGCAAACAAGAGCTAATTTTTATCCTGCTACTTCCAGTCACATAAAGACCATCTGTTCATTCTTTTAAATTCCAATTAGTGCTATTGACTGATCTTCTACAAATGCTTCTTCTAAGCTTTGCCTGCATGAGTGTTCTCCTTTGATAAAATAAACCTGGAGAAAACATGGCTGCCTCCTTGGAGGAGCCAACTGCTTTCCCCTCTCAGGTGTCATTGTCAGCATCCCAAGGCATACAATATTAAGATATTGTTCCAAAACTTGTGTACTCCTTCTGCAAATATATTGGAGCTGTTCTTAAACATTCCTAAAAGGTGCATCAATAAAATGGATGGTTTGTTCAGTGCACAGCTAAGCACATAGATAAATAATTTACAAAATTAAGGAGTAGTATACTTCTTCAGGGAAGAAGAAACTGTACTTATGGTTTAAAGCCTTCTTCCACAAGCCCCCTTTCATATGGAACCAAAATAAAGAAATAAGAAATGCCCAGGAAAAGATCATATTAGCATGAAAATAATAGTATACATACAGTGAGGAATGTGCTAAGGAAAGATACAGGAAAAAATTAGATGCAGAGTGATTGCCTTTCTTTTAAATAACATGTCAGTGATTTAGTTAGTTTAGGTTAGTTTGATCCACAGTTTAGGAAATCTCAGTCTGCTCATTGGCAAAAAAATTTTATAAATGAATGAAAACATCACCTGCATTGATGAGAAGAATGTATTCTGTTCTTGGTAGATGATGATCTGACATCGTCTGCTAGTTTTAAAATTATCTCTCCACTGTAATAAAGCAACATTTCTGTAGACAAAGAAGCAAACTCTGCCACTAAAGCAAACCCATCAAGAAAGAAGAAGTGGTAGGTCATGCCTACAAAATTTGTGTTGCTCTGTTACACTGGAGTGATATTGTACATTACTGATATATAAACCTGATGTACAACAGTTGCAGAAGTTAAAACTTGTGCAACTCCTCTGCTGCCTTCTGGAAACAGAAGCACGGCAGGAAGACAATTTATTTTGACTGACGTTATTCTGCAGCTTTAACAATTAAAAAATCACCTCTTTTTTATGAAAAAGACCAATTTGTCTAAAAGAACCAAACAGACATGAAAACTGATGAACTCCCTTATGCATTTTTTAGGAAACTACTGTTCAATCTATATCCACTCTTTATAAAACTGAAGATTTGGCTGCTCTTCAGCAATTTATGCTGTCGTTTCTCCAGGCTAGAAGGATGTCTTACTTCATTAGACATTAGAAATTTGCCACATAATTCCCTTTAGCCAAGAATATTTTAGAATATTTAAAGAAAGATTTACCACTCAAAAGAATGCTATTTAAGAACTGGTTATAAATATTTGTTAAAGTGTAGCTATGTTTTCTGTAATAAGGTACACAATAACATTATGTTACAAGTTTTAAAACTTGTCTTTTAGCTGCTACAATAGTTTTGGTCTGGATTTATATACCACCACTGACATGGCACAAGTGTTAGAAAATCTTTTACTTTTTGCCCCAGATTCAGTATTGAAATCTTTCCAATTTTTAAATTGCTGCATAAATTTAATTTCATCATGAAGCTGTATAATATTTTTCAGTATTCAATCAGACTAAGAAAAGAACACAGGATATTTTAGTTACTAAGTCAAATACTTAAACACATACATAATCTACAAAAGTAAAGTATAATAAGAAAAATATAGTTAAAAATATTACATTTATGTAAAGATACATAGTAAAACCTGAAGATGTTTGGCATTTCAGCTTATATCTGCTACATAAACATCATATTTTAAATTATTTCTCAAAAGACCCTTGTACTTTGAAGTGCTAGATCCAACTGTTAATCATCCCTGTGTGAGCCAGTCTAATCCAGTGTGTCTTCAGACTGCAAAACTGTTCAAACTTTGTTTGTTAAAAATGAGGTGGACATTAGCATATCTCTCAGGAGCACTGCTTCACCTTAATAACTAAGCTGTTTGCAGAACCTGGGACCACACCATAGGGGTTTATCTGTACAATTGTTCCAATAAGATAAGATTCAACACCTGAGACAGAGCAATTGGAAATTTGCTTTTTGAATTTCCCATTCTCAAGCAAGGGCAAACTTCTCTACAAACAGAGAAATACAGCAGTATTTCTGCAGACTCTCAGTATATAATGTACCTTCCAAAGGAACACTTCTGAAACTGCACAGTCCTCCCAACAGGAGAAATCCAAATAGCTATTGTAAGGGACTGTGTAAAAGCCCTCAGGAATCCCACCTCCATACAAAACAAAAACCACACAAAAACATACAGCAAGAGAACCAGAGCACCTGGAGTGGGACTGACCCCAACTAAACTCAGCTAATAGCCTCCTCTGCAGCAGAATTCAGCTAATCCAAATTAGGCTGCTACAGTACAATAGGATTAATTTCACTGAGCACAAAGAGGCCATACCTACACTGCTGAATAAAACAAGGTCACAGAGAGTCCTCTGCCCTTAAAGACAAATGGCATGAGCTGATATACTGCATAAACCCATCTACTGGTTGTTATCTGTCTGCTGCTGTTCCTTTTACATTACACTGCCATTTGCAGGGGTGGGGATTATCATTTCAAACTACATGATAAAGCACTGATGTTCCATCATCCAGAGTGACATTTTTATAGCAAAGAATGAATCTGAGAACTGTCAAGTGGAAGGTGTCCTGGTCCACATCAGGTGGGTTGGAACCAGATGATCTCTAGCATCCCTTCCAACCCAACCATGCTATGTTTTTTATTTGTTTTCCAAGAGCCAGAGGGCAGCATGAGGACAGGTGGGACTCCACTGGTGCTGCTGTGGGACTGTGTAGGCTGCAGAAAGCCAGGACTGGTGCAATCCTTCTCATACCAACTGCCCTCCAGGCATCCTCCACAAACAGCTTTGGGGCACTGTCTTGCAAAGAAAGCACTGGGTGGTGTGGGCACAAACCACGCCAGGAATGAGCAGCACTCCAGTTCTCACATGCACCCTAAGGCCATGCTTTGTACAGTACAGACACAGCTACTAGTCAAAAGTAGAGACTTGGGTAAATCAATAAAAACAGAAGCAGGAAGAAGATAGAACTTTTCAAAGAAGTAGATATGGGATGCTTGAAGAAATAGAGTGTAATAAAAAGACACAGATACTTAGGAAAACATATGCAAAGCCAATGAATCAACTCCCAACATTAATCTCCAAAAACTCTCCAAATCAATTTATGTCTTCTATGAAAGTCTCACATGTGCAACACATAATAAAGAGGAGTGCAACTAAGCTCTTTACTTGAAAATGACACAAGGTCCACATGTGCACCATCACTAGCATTTGTAATGTTTAGAAATGCAGCAATTGTTTGCATCAGACCATGTTATTTTTTATACATACTTCGTCTCTTCTATCCTCAGTTTTTTTGAAGAAACTAGTTAAGGCTGATACTATTGTTTTCCTGGTCTACACCCTGTAAAAATCTGGAAACTGATAAGACATTATAGATGTCTTTTGTCTATTGCCCTTTTTTGATTAAAAGGAAATCTTCCTAGAGAGAACATTTGGGTTTTTTTTTTTTTAATTTGGTTTTATTTGATTTTTTTCTGGTTCAAATAGTAATGAGAATCTTTTAGTTGGAACACAACTGGTTGCACGTTTTCAAATATGAAGAAACAAGACATGATCCAAAATATGAAAGTAAATAAAAAATTATGGGTCATTTTTATTTTTCATAGACCTGCACAGAGCAGTCTTACAGTCCCCCTTGCATTTAAATCCCAATAAAAATTATAAAGTGCAAATTATCAAGAAAAGAGCAGCTTAAAAAATTGGTCATTTGCTTGTTGTTTTTTTTTCTTAACAGGAAATATTGATGTTTCTGTAGTCTCTATGCAGTTAATCTCTTCAAAAGCTCCTGTCAGAAAGAGAAGGGGTGAGAGATGTGCACAAACTGCTACAATGAAAAGCATAACTGGACATCTAGCAGAATTCATGTGCTCACATGTGTAAGCACATGTGTATACCTTTCTCTACCAGTCTGTCTGTCATCTATCCATCATCAGACTTGCTCAACTCCTCCCAATCATGCCTTAAATTTTGTTTTTATAGATTAGTTTTATAGTGCTGGTACCATACTGGGTAGATCAATTTCTAGAAGACTTTGTAGTGGCACTTGAAAAACCTTAAACGCTCTCTGCTAAATGTTAACAACTCCCTTTTATAACGTCCTCATACTTGAAGTCTTGATTGCTATTTTCAAAACAATTCATAGTTAAATTCAATTCAAGTTTGAAATGACAAAAGAGAAATGGATCCAGAAGCCTCCCAAATGCTGCTCTGTACTGATGCAGCAGCCAAGGGGTAAGACATCTGATGAGCACAGTCAAAAGCAGTGTATGTGGTACCAGCTCCACAAAATGCCACATTCTGAACATGCTGTCTTGATCAGTACAGCTTTCACTTCTCAAAAACCCGTTTATTTAGTAACCTGGTCTAAGAAAAAAAAAAATCGTTTCTTTAACTTGTCCCATCATATATATCAAAATTTTTTCATGACTCTCAGGACAGCTAATATTGGGAGTAACATTTGCAGGTATAAAAATTCAAGAAAATCGAGTGACCCTACAGAATTCATAAGGTAATAACATCTCTCCTGTATGATTGCCTAATATGAAGCATTTGGCAAGCATCAGGATGGGAAAGGGAAATGGAACAAGTTTTGTCAGGAAAAGAAAAACTCTTCTTAAATCATGAAATATCCTCTGATGGCACAACATGATTTGGAACTGAGTTTAGTGTTACCCTGTTGAAAGTTTCATCTGAGAGCTTTACACTTTTTGGAAAGTCAGTTCCTTTTCATGTATGGTGTCAGTCCCTAAAAAAGCAAAATAAATATAGTTCATTTATATGTATAAGGCCATAAAAAAATTGTATGGCATGGACAGCAGGCCCTGCTTTAGGCATGTGATGGTTCACATATCATATTTTAGGAAAAAACTTCATGTATAGTTGAATGTAAAGGAGAGGTGTGCAAACTTCCCTTAAACCAGAGAGGAATTTACTGTCACGCTTTCACTTAAGTTACTTCTAACTGAACTTCAAGTCAGCTTTACTTTAAGCACCTTTGCATATGTTTTCTTCAGAGGAAATATCTTTCTAAATCAGGATATTTATAAATACTGTGTTTCAAACACATATGGTAAATGGTCATCTTAATTTAAACTTATAAAACTGTGTCCTTTCCACAAAGTCATTCCAGGTAGTTAATAAACATGTTCATTGAGTTAAGCTGTGTGTAAAAGAAGAGTTTATGACTTTCCTATCTATTCTATTAATCCCCAATTATCTAAAATTTTCCAAGTCTCAGCAAGAGAAACATTTATGGCTCTGGGAAATAATGATTTCTGTCCTTTTAAGTATACTCACTATATTCAAGAGGTTACAAAACTGTATTAAAGAACCTATGCTTAAGAATGAGTAATTTTCCTGGATTACATGTTCATTACAGACTGTTCAGAAACTCTTATACCTTAAGCCTAGCAGCAAACTACTGCATGCTTTTGAATACATTCTCATAGACAAAAATACCTCAGCCTCAGCTATTAGAATATTAACAGCATAAGCTTAACATTTTTAATATAAATTTTAATAATTAGGCTTTTTTCTTAAACTAGCCCTTTTTAGTAAAAAAAGTATCCAACCCATCAATACCTACAGCATAAAGAAAACTAATTGTGTAATGAGTATATAAAGAACCTTAATTGTATTGTAGTGTGCATACAGATGACTGACCCAGTAAATTAAAGAAAGAAAGATTGTTAGATGGAACATCTAAAGGACTCTGCTCCCAGAGTTGTATTTTTAGAGATAAGAAAGAAGGCACACAAAAGGCTCCCTCCTGGTAAAAAATTTCCAATGCATCTACAGGTGGTCTACAGCCTTGCAGTCCATTCCTGCAGACAAAAATGATTTCTTCAAGTGAAGAATTTCACCCTGGTGGTGAAAATGCAGGCTGAGGCCCTGTCAGACCCACAAGCAGGGTGCCCTGGCAGGGGGGGCTCTGTGCTGGTGCCAGGTGTGTGTCTAGGGGCAGCAGAGAGGGCAAATGCCACTTTTTAAGGCAAAGATGAGGATGCACAGTCCTGAGGCTACCAGGACAAACTGAATCCCAGGTCTTCCCTTCAGGCTCCAAGGTGTTTAATAGAAAAGCGAACCCATGCTTCCATACAAATAATAAATGATGGAGAGCGTATTTCTCCATGAGTACATTGTCATACATGATCCATAGTGATTCACAATGATGACATCAGGAAGAATGAGTGCATCATGGCAACAGTTTTCATGTTTATGTTGTAAAAGAAACAGAAGCAAACAACTTACAACACAACCTAATGAAGGTACTTATAACTATAAATATTTTGGGGTTCATGGCCAGAATAATCAAATTGTAAAGTAACTCCTAACTCAAATTTTTCAAAATTGTTTATTCCTGTACCAATCACACAGAGGCCAGCAAATTTTTCCTTAAACAAAAATAAGAAACCAATTCAACTCAGGCATGACTGCAGTAGGCAGCAGAAAGTAAAGCTGGGGATTCATCTGTTGACTTTTCTTTGTAATTCTGATTGCTGTTAAAGTCCCTCTGAAAACATAAAGAAAAATCAATATCAACTGATATACAGATTTATGCAAATGCCTCTTTTATTCTTTTATATATTTATAATACACTGTGCTCTTGTACATATTTAAGGTTTTCTCTTAAGATTTAAAAATCCAAGGACTATTCAAGGAGCCAGCAAGCATGATTTGTTGTGTTTTTTTTTTTTTTTTTTTTTTTTTTTTTTAAAGAGAAAAACAGTTATTTTGAAATAAGGATTGAAAATATTGAAAATATTGCAACATTCCACATCTACAGATGGTGGGCCCAAGAATTTTTCCTTTTGTGGACATGAGAAGAAAGAAGGAGAAGGGGAAAATAATATATAAATCCACTGACATAAAAACTGTAACTATGAAGCAGGAAATTTTATCAGTTTACCACTCATATACAATATTTTCAGTTCATATGCAATTTCAGTGAATAAAGGTGATCTTCTGTTAAAGCATTCTCATTTTAAATGAACAATTTGTTGGATAAATTTAAGTTCTCTTTCACTTTTCATTTATCTGCAAATAAATTTCATTGTTTTAAGCTGACATAAGTTTTTGTGTGGACACTTATGGAAAAAAATATCTCTGCCTATTAGATTATGACCTTTATTCTGTGGCATGAAACCAAACTGTGCTGTTCCTTCTGCTTGTAAGATGATGAATGCCACAAGACTTTGCTACAGTTCCCAGGCTGGTAAACAAAAGAGAGAGTGAAGAATAATTTGGATAAACCACTGCTGGTGTGAAGATTTCTGCAAGCATATACACACATTTCTTGCAGTTCTAAATCCAATTGCCCTGGGACAACTTGAAAGAAAATGTACCTATATAGTTTCTAGGTTGAGAGAATCTTTATTTTTTGCTTCAACCAAATGTTACTATTTTTTAAGCTTGCAACTTCTAAAGTATAGAACAGATAATTGTGTCTTATCCACGGTTTCTGAAAATTTCTGTACTCCTGTATTCTACCTGTCTTTATCACCTCCCTTCCATTTGCAGAGTTTTAATCCTTTCATTTGTATGTTTCAAGGGAGTAGCTCTTTTATTTTTTTAATTTTTAATTTTAATAACTTTATCAGCTCCAGCCCATTCCATTATTCTCTCTGATTTTTTCAACAGAAGTTATTAGGTCTTTTGGTCTCCTCTTTTTCCTAATTCTAGAGCAATTAAGTTTGAGCCAGTTAAACACCTCACATATTCTTTAAGCAGATTCCCTAGCATTCCTCAGCCATGAACTTATCCAAAACCATGATCCCATTTCCTTAATCTTTCTAGCAGTCTTAGAGTTTCTACCCTTTTTTTTTTTTTTTTACATAGTCTGAATAATTTTTTATCACCTTCAAGTATGGAAATCTTTCTTCTAAATTACTAGTCAGACATCACTGAAGTTATTTCTGAATCTAATGCTTGACACCCTACTGCTAACTGCCACTTATGCAGGATCTCATTGGAGTCTCTTTCAAAGTGAAAATGGATTATGACATCAAGTTTCTCCTCATCCACCACTTCAATATATTAAATCTTTTTTGCTATAGAAAACATCCATATACATGCAAAACAGAAAAAAACCAAAAGAACTTATATTACTATAAGTATATATGTTATAGTTAACTGGCACAGGAAGCTGTTTATTTTGTTAATTCATGCTCTGTCTAGTGAGATTTAAAGATAAATAAGTCAAGGCACTAAGCTATGCATAAGTGCATGTGCAGAAACATAAAGCTATGAAGCAAAAGAGTGACACCTGAGATTTATATCACCTCAACAATCAGAACAAGGCAGCCACTGTCCTAGACATGTTCCAAGGAAGGAACCTGTCTATGCAACCTTCCCCTCATTGTTTGCCTTCTAATCAAAATCTTTTCTATTCAATATTTTTTAAATTGTTAGTACAGAATTTTAAAGGAGTTTTATGGTAATCAGTGGTGATATATAGTGCTGTTGCTTAGCACTGTATTTAAGGAGCACTATTAATAGTCTGCTAAGATTAACTGGCTAATGTTAGCCCTGCATAGTTTAAAAGAAGTATATATTTATACATGAATTTTGAAGCTTTTGCCAAAAACCTGCCATTCTTGATCCAGCGAGAGACCAATGTTCTTACTTCCAGAGAAACTATTTTCTCTCTAGATGTCTAAGTGTTGATTCTGGTCCAGATTTCATAGATAAAATGAGTGTATCATCAAGTTAATGAACCTGGTGAAGCTTTCATTGTTACCTTTGATAAGCAAATGAACATCATTAACAGCAAAATCACAGGTGGAAGGGAAAACATCTAAAAGTTCTCTAAAACTGTAAGTCACATTTACATTATTATGAATTTTTTAGATGCCCATGAAACTGATATTTCAGTCTTACTGCAAGAAAAAGAACCACTTCATGCCTGCCACATTTCTAGAATTTTAAAACCAAGCTCTGCCCTTCTGTCTATAAGCATAAACATATATATAGATATATGTACACATTTGGGTCAGGTGATTCCTGTGATACGCTCCAGGGAGTGACCCTTCCCCCAACCAAATAAGTCTTGAATGATTCAAGCCCATCCTGCTCTTTCTGAATTAGTCTGCATGCATCTCCAGGCTATATACAATTTGGCTGTAATAGGTATTTCACAAGCCTTTTCAGGATACTCAGCACACCATGAATAGCACTTCTATCACTGTGTGACACCAGCTGTCATAAAGGACTTATCTGAGATCAATTTAATTTTAGGGTATGAAACATTGTAGCAGAACTTTTACAATTCTTTAAAAATTAATATTTCTATATGGAAGGGACATGCTTAATGGCTTCCTTGGTACTAGTCAAGTTTTTGATTTGTTGTCTGGAAGCTGAAAGTCACTGCTGTATACCAAAAGCATGGCAACCCTCCTGGCCTGCTGGAACCTTCCTTGGGCCAGCCTGCAGAGAGACCTTGCTGATGCTTATCTGCAGACAGACACGGCTGGTCCTCTCCAAAAGGGATTCCAGGAGTGATTCTGCATGCATGAAGTGCGAACAACCAGGAAGAATAGGTTTCTGGATTGAAAAATTGAATGATTCAAACTGACAGTGTAGATGCGGCTTCTGTGACAGCAGCATAAATCCACAGCACTGGCATAATTGATTCCTCTCATCACACATCCCTCCTGCCTGATCCTGAAGGAAGGCTGAAATGTGTGACTCCAATCATAATTAAAATCCTAGGAAGTCATCCTCATGACTTCATTAGAATATGCAATAAAATATGTTTTTGTCTATAATTTTCTTGCTGTTTGGAACAATTACAAGGTCTTCTCCTATGCAATTTACACAATATCTAAAAATTCGCTACTCATCTTTTAAAAATAAGATGTTAAAGTTATAACAATATATTATTTTTATTAATATTGTACATGAAGGTTATATTTAATTTAGAGCAAAGTTTTATTCATTCAGTTATGGTTATTGAAAGCACATCAATGTCCACATCTGTCAGCATTTTACAATTTTTAAATGCTTCCCTCTCAGAAGCAAGATAATGGCAAATTGGACCTTTGGGGGTAACCATTAAAAGGAAAGAGAAATTCAGTCCTCTGCTGTAGAAATAGCTACCAACCACTCTGAAGAGCTGAGAAGTTCATATTAAGTAAAAGACAGACAACTAAAATGAAATATTTTCAACATTTTGGAAATTTTGAAGTGTTTTCATTGTTTGTAGGGAAACTATTGATAAGGCAGACTGAAGTGTATCTAAGAAACAAAACATATGATTATGTCCTGACAGCTTCTTTAGCTTAAAAGCAAATGCAGATTAGAAAGAGATACTTATATCTCATTTTCTCTTGGTCTCCAACTTTATAGACATCTTGGAGCATGTACAAATTTTTGCACATCGAAGTAAAGGTGGCATTAAAAAATTATCAGGAAAAAAAAAGTTTATTCAAGCAAAGAACTAAAAATGTGTCCTTCTAAAACTATTGATTAAAAAAAAATCAATACTATTAGCCGGATTTAAGTGAACAAAAAGGCATCAGAACAATCAAAAGAAAATGGAGCACACAAAATTAGTCTTTAAGTCACTGAAGCACACAAATAGACTGTCAATGTATGGGAAAATTAAGTGCTCTAAACTGGAAAAGTACAGTTTCATGGAACTCTGGTACTAAAAGAATATAGTTATTTAAGAAAAATTGAAAGCAACTAACACAATAAAAAATAAAAATTGTATTGCATTAATCCAGCTAATATAGCTTGCTTTGTTTCTGTAGGCATCTCATGGATCAGAAATGAGGAACTTTTGAAGACTTAAGAAGAAATGCTAAATGAACAATCAAAAATGAAATCCTGCCAAAGAAGACAGACTGAAATACTTATTTTCTACTCAGTTAAAAACTGAATATCCTTTTTAAAACCACATGTCTGGAATGAATATGACAAGCCTATAATTCAGAACGATTTTAAAAAAAGTTTTAAAGGAATTTTAAAATGTCTTCCTGTAATTAAAGTTTAAATTAACTTTTTGCCAAGTTGGCAACAGAAACTATTGGCCTTTTTCATGGTAATTTTGGATACATAAATCATCTAAGTAGGAAATGGCACTATTTCTTACAGCAACTGGATCCTGAATGTTGTTCCAGGGTGGAAAAGTTGGAACAGTTCCTTTTTGTGTCAACAGGGCACAAACAAGAATCTTTACTCAGGGGTCCTGAACACAGCCCATGTCTTTACATTAGTATCTTCAGCGGCCCTGCTGATTTTACTTTAGGGGATAACATATGCTCCACATATATGCAATAATAATTTACAACAACAGCAAAAACCCAAATGGGTCTCCGGGTGGCTTACATAAAAACTAGTGGATCCTGGAAGACACTTAGCTGTTTTGGAGAAATTAGGAAGAATATGTTTCTGGTGTCACCAGGAAATTGAGACCAGATCATTTGTGTGCACTTTGTGTGCACCAGCAGTGGGTTGCTAAGCACAAACACAGAAGGCAATGTTGTCATACCAACCCTGGATGGCCTGGGGGCATAATTGTTAATCAATCCCAAATTTCACAGTAAGTGTAAGGACACCAGAGCTACTTTGTAAATGTAGTGTCTCCCAATGGATGTGAAGAAAACAGGGAAGAGTGGCAGTGAGCAAGCCCTGTAGGTTCCGTCACACAGGAGCTCACTCCCGCTCAAACAAGGGTGCAAATACACCTAGAAATTCTGCAGGATTATCTGTTTATTATTTTTATTTTGCGATCAGCCTGGCAACTCAGTGATTCATCTTTCATGGTCTTCAGGGTCTCTGAAGCAAAATCTGAGCAGCTTTCAGTCCTAACCTATGCCAAACCCAGAATCTAGAAAAAAATCTGAACAGTTAGCGGGAAAGGTCACCGAATGGTGCTAGATGATCACACCAGTGGTGGTGATGTCCATAAATCTGTTTCTCTTTCTGACTTCAGATCACCAAAGATACTTCCAAAGCACAACTTGCAAGCAAAACCAGATATTGAAAACTGGTTTTACATTGCCCCTTAAATTTTTTTCTCTGCCTTTCCTCCCACAGATTTTCCCATATCTGCCTCTGCTGCCATGTTTTCACAACAGCTTGGGACCCCAGTTTTTGGCATGTCAGAGCTTCTTGGCTCCTAAACATAATCATGTTGAGCAGAGCTTGGTCTTACCTGAGCTGCAGTAGTTTGTAAATGACAAAAGTATGAAAAATTCAGAGCGGTACAAAAATAGTATTCTTGGTAACATGTTCCAGTTGGTTTTCTGACATAAAGTCACTGTAAAATGTAAGTTGAGAATTGATGGTCAACTTGTTAGTTCTAAACTTGTCACATAGCAAACCAGTTAGTTGTGCTTCTCTCTTTCTTATCTATTATAAGTACACATATGACCCTGTATTTTGGTATGTTATACACTTAACATGACTATTTTAAGAGAGAAACCCTATATTGTGTTAATTTGGCTGACACATGACACATTAAGTTTTTAGACTTTCTTAATTTTAATTTGGATATATGATTTTAAAATAATGTATGGCTTATACAAGAATCTGAAATCTGTACCTAATGGGCTTCAGGAAAAATTGTGGTGTCTTCCTAAATCTGTCTCAGCAGCTGTCTACACAGCAGGAAGAACAAGCTTCCACATTCCAGTAACTGCTAATTACCACTGATGCACAGCCCTATCCTATGGCACGGCCACCTCATTTCAAAGCAGTGCAGGAATGGCTGTGGGCAGGACCCAAATGGGCATTATCTCTGCCTTTGGGGGACCACTGTGGGTCCACTGAGTCCTAACTGGGGACATACCTTTCGCTGAAATTCAGGAGTTCTACCAAGTATGGGTAACAGGGTTCGCCTTCAGATTTCTACTGGGTATTCTATGGATGTGTCATCTGACTCCCACATGACTTTATAGCTCTTTTTAACATAAAGGTATTATTTCACTCTAATAAGCATTCTACCAGGGCTTCATGTTTAATACTTTACATTTAATATGTTTACTAGCAGTCACGTTCTTTAGAAGAAAGCCTTTATTTGCAATCCAGAATGACACCATCAGCATTTAAAAGTCCATTCTGCACTGTCTTTCTCTTTTAACAGATCCAACATGGAGCAGCCAAAAGTTATTTAGCAATTGACATTGACATAACTTTGCCACAAGCAACTGAAGCAATTACCAGACCTGGGATGGGTGCAGCTGAAACACCTTGATAAGAAAGCAATGAAAAATGACACATCACACACACAGAATGGTTTCATCAGTGCAACACTAAATCAACATGTATGTTTCTGGCACTCCCCATTCTTTTGATAATGGAATAATCAAAAGGAGAGGAGGACTGATATCCCAAATTTTTTCTGACAGACTGGAAATGAACAAAAATAAAACATGCCTGTGCACTGTCATTTGACTGTATTTTAGTGAAGACAGTTTCAATTTAGTGCTCCATAAAACACTTCACATTTTAGTCTGGCTTGCCTGTGGCTGGTATAAGAAGATAATCTGTTTGTTGAATTTTTCCTTCATTCCCTAACAAAAATGAGTATTTACCATGACCACCAAAATCAGGCAGGATATCACAACAGACACAGAAGAACAAATTAAATTTGGAAAACAGGTGCCCTGATGTTCTGTCCCTTGTGCAGACAGTATACCTAAAGAGTGGAAAGAGTTAATGAGAGAAACACAACACTCTGACCACTTGGGCAGAAAAGGCATCTCTACACCACAGAATGAGTAGAGCTGGTTTTCCCTTCCTATTAAAAATGAGATTTATCCACAAGAAAGCATTTATTTCTGGGCCACTTCAGTTTACAGAATAATTTGGAATTTGTTAATTTCTCTTTCCAAAGTTAACCACAAGTATCATTAGATGAGTAAGCTGATTTTTCAGAAGACATTTAGCATTCCTAATACTTCACTGTATTTTTCCCTTTCCACTTGCAGTACCAGTGAAGTCCCTTTGATAGGATATCCAGATGAAATGTTTTCTCATCCTTCAAATGTTACCACACACTACAATTAAAGGAGCTTGTGTGAAGCAGTAAGGTGCTTTATTTTAACACAAAAGGGAAGTCTTACTTTTAATATTTCCATCTACTACCAGGCACAGAGATCTTCCTATTTGTTCTTTTCTATTAGTGTGACATTATGCAGTGAAATACCAGCTACAATAAATAATGAAAACTCTTTTTTAGAGAAGGTTTCCAAGGGTGTAAGTAGCAGAAGGAATGCACAACGGTACTCGTAAAGTCATCCTTTCAAGCTGCAAGGATAAAGCCTGAGAAACGGAGGCAAAACTAAATAAGTCTATAGAATCTATCTACTGAAGATAGGCATTTAGAGAGAGAGTGCAAGAGAGGGGCAAAGTATATTAAGTGGTTTCAATAAAAGAAGGGAAATTTGGTTCAGTGTGTAAATTATGTTACAAGTCTTCATGAAAGAATCCAGCAAAATAACCTGGCACTATAAATTTCTTCATAACAACATTTTTACTTTTTTTTTTCTTTTGAAATCAAGTTTTCATGGTTTTTAGGTTTTTCAGTAGGAAAGTGCATAGGAAACACTGCACATATTTTAATTGTTATCTATAATAAGGTATTTTCCCACTTACTGAATTTTGCTGCTATTAAAACAAGAAAATAAGAAAATCTTCATCCTTCTCATGAGGAGAGTAATACTTCAAATTCAAGAATTTGAGGCATGGAAAGGGCTATAAAGAAGCTTGATAAAACTTTTTAAAGGCCAATATCTGCCTTATCTGTCTCATAACGACTCAACTTACTGAAAACATTGATTGTAATAGGAAACTTTAGCATCGCTGTCAGCTCTGACTACAGCAAATTCATCCTGAAACCATATAAGTTCTATTACTCATTTCATTTATTTGTATCCCTTTCTATATTTACTTCTGTATACAAAGCAGCTATTGATTTCTGCTGGAGATTCACTCAACTGACATGCTCCCTGCCTGGGCACTAAGCAATATAAATATTAGATCTTAAGACTGGATAAGACACAATCTCGTCATTGTTTATTACATTATCACTTACAGCCAAAGACTTTTTCCTTTTAAAAACGCTCTTACCTCACTGCCCCACAGTGGTGTATAGGATTTATGAGAAAGAAAGTTAAAAGGGGGTGTTGAGAGAATACTTAACATCAGAATTTAAAATCTTTTTAGCTATCATTTATTCCCAAGGCTTCTTTTGTCATCATTATCATCGTTCTCCTCTTTTATCATCTTTTATCATCATTGTCATCATTATCATCTTTATGCAATGTTTATGAAAACACATCATAGTTTTAGTTCAAGCCCCTGAGATTTACAATCACCAGAAGACAGCTTGTCTGTATTTTCAGTGTTAATTTCTCCAGTATGACAAGCAATGTCTAAAACAGCAAGTTATGCTTTTTGTAAAACAAACAAACAAACCAAAAATCCCACCAAACACCCCCAAAAAACAAAAAAGAAAACCCCCAAACGAATCTCATGACAGACACTGATATAAGATGTTGAGATATTTGAGATATAATCACTGCTGGACTGTATATAGAACAGCAATGTTTTCCTGTATAAAAAAGGATCCTAGGAAATTATGTTAACTACACTGAGCAAAAGAAAAGGAAAGCAGCCCACAGTGAAACGTAGGTAGATAAGCTTGAAAAGAGCACAGTACTGGAAAAAGAAAGAATAAAGCCTGCATCCTATAATAGAGAACCGCAATAAACTCTCTAATATAAACAATTGCCTGAAAGGGTAGTTCATGCCCCTCCCCCCCCCCTCCCATTCCGGATAATTTATAACCCTAAATTCTATAAGTCTGATCACTTTGCTCTTGGCATAATTTTCAAGGTTTCCCAACTCAGGTTTGGAGAGGAAAGTGATAATACATATGGAAATTAATATGGAGCTGACTCCTACTCATCTGAATGCCTTAAGGCACCTAAATTATGCCTTGGGCATGCTATTTCCAGTGAACAGGGACATTTATGCTACCCACTTCAAACTAGTAATTTAAACTCTCCTCATACTCTCTGCAGACAAATTGATTGATCTTAAAGGAAATCAATTTATTCTAAAATAAGGGTGCAAGCAGGGAAAGGCTTTTAGACATACCTACCTTAAACTTAAATTTGTAACCCGAATTCCATAAATTTGGAATAATACCTCCAAATCAGATAATCCTGCATACTGGAAATAAATTACCAATACACTCATAAACACTATTATTTGATCTGGAAACAGTCTTTCTCAGTCTATTCTGATAAAACATGCTGCTCTTCATAAAGATGGTCCCATCCCTGAATCAAGTACTTAAACACTGGGAAGATATGTGTGAGAAAAAAAAGGAAATGGCCTAGTCCTGGGTTACCTTAGCATGGCCAGAAATCATTGTTAACAGAGAAGTCACCCTTTAGTCCAGATAGCAGGGAATAGAAAAATCACACAGTGCTTTATAATATTTTTATAACAATTCCTCTAATTTTCCTACCTTTTAATGAGTTTTTATGTTATTATTAATTCTATTATGATTGCAGGCACTCAGATTCACTCAAGCTGACCCACCTGAATTGTTTGAAAGCAGTACCACAGTGACACAGCATGGTACAGTTATTTTGCTTTGAAAACTTTTTATTACAATTTGAAGAAAACCTAACATACATTTTAAGAAAATGTTAAAAGTATTTATCATTTTTATAAGCACTTTGGCAAACCCACAGCAGGCATGTTATAGTTATAGAGTTAATTAGCTGTTTTGATGCCCACACTGATTATTCATTGTCACGTTATTTCCAGGGAAACTCAGTTCCTTATAATACGTGCTAAGAGAGAATCTATTTTGGTGCTTTAGGATGGGATTTCTGACCTAAGATATGTGCAATGTAATTTATATCTGGGCTAGTCACTGTAGGATTCTTGTATGCTTTATGGGGAGAAACAGGCAGTGTAATCCTATAGTCAGATTTAGAAGATTATTTTAGGATTCAGTGAATCACACTCGAGAAGTTCTGTTGTTCTGCACAGATTCTAATATAAAGTAAGCATGATTAACTCAGATCTATACTTTAGATATCTCTTTTATCTATACTTTAGATATCTCTGTTCAATTGTATGAACTCACCCACAAGTGGTACACATACACATTCTCACATCTGGGTGTTATTCCACAGCTTCATAAATCAGCCAAAAGCATTTCACCTCTTAATTAATGAACAGAAGAACTCTGTTTGTTTTTCTTAAAGCAGTATTTCATCATGCATTCATATTCTAATCTATGACAAACATATTTGTGAGCACTTAATTAATCCCATTTCCTTTAGTATATCTGTATTTTTAAATGGTACAGAAGCTATAAACCATCCTTAAAGGAAACATATTACACAGAGTTGGTGCAGCACCAGCTCAAAAAGAAAAAAAAATCCCAACACCTGAAGTTCCAAAAGTACTCTAAATTCATTAGCATGGTCCTAGTTAACTTTGCTGTCTAGAAAGAGTTTTGATGAGTTTGGATTCAGTTCTATACCAGCACAACTGTATAGCTCCCAATTGTGGAACATGTTAGGTCAGTTCTACACTGAAGTTCCCTCCTCCATAATTAATTATATGGCAGAAGAAAGCTTAATGACAAGCACAGCAAAACAGCCCACTGCACCAAAACCTAGCAAGAGACAGATATTTCAGATTATTCAGTCTGTATACATCAAATCTTTCTACACTCCTAAACTAAAAACTAGCACATTCTAGACCTCTACTTTTATTTCTCCAATATTTATTTCATCTTGGAAAACACAAAATGCACTTTCAACTGTAAGTTCTTTAGCTGGAAAATTCATATTGCTGTGAGTCAAGATCTGCCTGAAGAAAGTTAACCAAAAGGGAGAGAAACATATGAATTCATCAATTGGTACAACCTTAGTATAGCTCTAGAAAGCTTAGCTGTGGATTGATGGAGGATACAGGGTCAGATGCCAAAGAAGAGGGAAAGGGAATGGTTTGAGCAGCAGGAAAGGAAGTAGCTACTCTGATCTGCTCCTCACTTCATCATGAAGGTAGGTATGCACTCTGCATTTATATGGGTGCAGGATGCAAAAGCCAGACCTCACTCTGCTAAGTCTGACCTAACCCTCATTCTGATGCCATTTTCTCTTTGTCTCCCTACACACAGTCAGCAGTGGGGGCTGCCTCTTTGGAAAGGGTATTTATGCCATTTTGTGTCTCTCTGTTTCCATGGACTTAGTGGGATTGAGCAGTTTTATATCTAACAATTATTTGCTGCTTTTTATTTGCTTATTGCTGTTTTGCATCTCCAAACTACACACTCATAATCTCAGCTCTATCATTTAATTTTGGAAGCCTTCTCTATGGCTTCAGGTCAAATGCAGTGTTCTTTTGGGAGTCAGTGTCTGACAGCACAGAAAGTCTAAAATTCTCAGCATCTAGGGTTCCAACAGGAAACTATCATATTTTCACTTATATCTACTTGTATTCATTCCTTATTGGTGAAAAGGGATTGGCTGAAACTAAAGAGAGGTAACTCCTTTTAGAGTGTCTACCCCTTTAAATTTTCTTAAACCAACACAGACGGATAGTTATGCTCATTTTGATCACAACTGAAAAGCATGGGAGGAAAGAAATTATGAGATTTCCCTCAGTAAATGAAAAACTAAACTTTGTAAACAGTAATAAAATTAAAGATGTTGTTATAATGAGAACTTTTAAAAGGAATAGCTTCAGGTTAAACTGTTGATACAAACATATGGTATCTGTCTTTTTAGAGAGTATTTTTGTGATTTTTCAGTAGATCTGTATCTAGCTTTCATCTGTTCCATTGTATTTTGACAAGACCTCAGAAGTTTTCTTAAAATTATACAAGTCCAAATTTAATTGGAAGAGTGAAATCCATATAAGCAGATTTAGAAGGGTCTGTACTCTTCAAAGTTACTATTAACTTAGAAGCAATGAGGAAGACTATTTTCTCTGAATAAATAACATAAAATAATTTTGTCAAGTAGAATCTTGAAATGAAATGAATTTAAATTCATAAACTTATACTTTTATATTTTCTTAAATAGAGTTTTCTTTTTACATTACAATAAAAAAGAAAAAAAAAACCAAAAAACAACCCAAAATCCAAATCCACCTCCTACTGTAGTATTTAGTCTGACAATGCTCACAGAAGGATTGTATAATTAAAGTCTGACTGAACTTTATTATTTTTTGGTCTCTTGAAAACTTTATAAATATATTCAGACATTTCATGATTTAGTCTCTTTTCCTATACTTCTGGCATAAACAGTGTCTTGACAATCCCTTTACCCACAGTGACTTTGTACATCATCTCAAGATAAAAGGAAACCCAGATGTATTTCAGAAGACCCTATTTTTGAAAAATGGATTATGTGTTAAAATTGCATGTTTTATATATAAAAGAAAAATCTTTATCTGCAGAAAGGCCAGAGAAAACTTCCTTACTGTTTTTACCTCTGAGAACTCTTAGCTCAGAAAAGTGATTTGTCCCATTCTCCCCCTCTGTGATCATTGCGTTTGTATTCTCAGTAGCTAATGTCTTACGATTGGTGGTCCAATTTTAAATTCCCTTTGACTTCTTTTTCTTATTGAAATTTCACACAGTGCATTATGATTGAAATATTTCTTCATCTGCATTAGAGTTTCAAAAGAGAGCCATGCAGATGAAAGCAGATATAAAGTAAAAGTGATTTGCATACACTTTTTTTTTAAAAGAAATTTGATGGCGAAGAAGAAAAATTCCATTGTGCAAAAACCCCACTAGGTATGAAGTAAATTCTTTCAAGAATCATAATGTTTTCTGTAACTTGGGTTGCAAAACAAATGATTAGATCAGTGGCATGTTGTTTTCTATTAGAAGCAGAGATAAAAAAACGAAAGGTATAGTTTATACCTCCTGAAATTTTGTCCAGAACATAGATCCCTGGGTAGTTTTGTCATGTATGTTACCCTTTCCTGCAATTGGCTTTGAAAGCATTTCTGGGTATTCTTTCTCCCACAATCAAGTAGATGAGTCACTCTCTACATTATAAAGGCAGGCTTCCAATGCCATTTGAGAAACCCTGCCATATCCTGAATAGTCACATGAGACTTTGGTTCAAGATCTACAAAAACACCCTGGAGAAATATCTGGTGTGGGAGCAAGTATCAAAGAACAGCCCACGTGGCATTTGATCCTGTGGTTAGGTAACTGAACTGTTCCTGGATTTTGATTAACTATGAGATAATTTAGATTTGACTTAATTGAAAAGTGTGCATTTACCTTTAGACACCTCCATTTATCCAAGGTAGTGATGCATTACGAGACTGCAGAAGCTGTCACTTAGGTTTTTAGAAGCAGGCTGCATTGTCACAGAGGGACACACTTAGATGACTTCTACTAAAGCATCAGAGCTCTATCAGTATGTTTAGCCCCTAAAAATAGGGGGTTTGCTTGCATTATGTATATATCATGATAAAACTCTCAGAATGTATAAAAAAGCTGACTGCAGTTTCCCTGTCAAGATAGATTTTGAGTGATCTTGGAATAAAAAACAAAAATCCCAGAATTTTGTCATGTACAACATGATTTTATATGTGTTTTGAAGTAAAATGAAGTCTTATATTTGTAATCTATTTTTAGGCTGGGTTTCAATAAAAGTCAGGACTTTAATTTGTAGACATAGAAATTAATTTCCAAGGCATGGAATTTCTGCTGGGTGTAAGAGAGACCTGGTATTGGGATATCAAATTCTGATACCTGGCTTCACTCATAATTGACACACAGCATCTATGTTAAACAGTATATTCTTCATATACATTTAAATTTAGTCTCATGAAATCAGGGTGGGCTATGATTTCATGTGAAAACAAATGACAGCATTCAAGGATAACAATGAAATTGATATCCACAAACTAGGATTTGATTTGTCTTATCAAAGCACATAATGACAACATTTACACTCCTGTAATTTTTCTGTCTACAGTGTAACTGGATATAGCTGGAAAGGTCAAATATGGAGTAATTTACTGTTCGTAACAAGAATGATGTAGTAGCTGCAAGGCCCCATCAAACTAAATGCCCACGACATTTTCATTGGAGTTCTGGCAGTATAAAGACAAACACTGATTAAATTAAAAGCCTACTGTTATTTAGAGCACATGATTTTAATCTGAATAAAGAGGTCATACAAACTGTCCCAAAACATACTTAGTGATATATTAATCATACATACATCATCATCTCCTTATCATAGTCAACATCTGTCTCTTGTATTTTCCCCTCTATAATCTGAAAACCAGCACACCTGTATCTCGCTCTGAAAAAAGGTACCACCTCTCACAAACCAGCAAGAGCTGAAGCATGCTCCTTGTATATTAAATATACAATTTCAAATTTCAAACAGGTTCAGAAAGGACACAGTTCTGTAGGGATGGTATTATGCAACCAGATTAAGGGACCTTAAATCATACCTTTTAATGAAAATGAATCCTACAGTGCCTATTGTAAGTATTTATTTGCTGTTTAGGAGAACTTACTGTTAAATCACAGATTATTGAAAATCTATTATCAGAAAATAGAATCCGATTTTCACTTTTTAAAAGAAATTCAAAACTCAATCTAATCCTGATTTTCATAAGGCAGCTGCTTTTCCCATAGCTGTAAAATACGATATGTTAAAACTCATCTCTGTGATCTAATTATAACTCCTTCTGTGTAATGTTGGTACCCTGTGATGTTCATGAGGCATGGCATTTCATTTATGGACTGATGGAAAAGTCTGTCACTACAATAGATCATGTAATTCCTTAACATTCTGTGTTATTTTTCATAGTTAGAGAAAAAAGTCTGAGTTGCTGCATGACACTGTCTCACATTTCAGCTGGCTTAATTAGCAAAAACATCCCAAAGGAATTAAATTATACCCAACTGGGAATGCCTTATTTCAGTAAAAAATATTCAAGCAGCTTACATATCCAAATCAGAAATGTTTTTCGTAATAGTATTAAAAGTTCTTCCCATTTTAAAATCTTTTCACAAACAAATCTTTAAACTCAGTCTCTGTGCTCACTTCCTGCATTGGCTGAAAGCAAAACAGCAATAAATATTTTAAGACTTTAATAATTTCCAGACCCCTTACAGTTTCAATTAGCATATTAATGCAATGGTTCATTGGTCTTATTCAAGAAGTTAAACTTCTAAATGACTAAATCAAAAGCTTCTATTATATGACTATGGAAAGACTGGTATTAATTGCAAAGGAACAGGGACCAGAGTGGAAAAATGCAAATCCTGCATTTGATTAATTGTTCAGTCAAATGATTTCAAAGGTCTCTTGTCTTTCTCTAATTAGTCTAGCAATTAAAAATTGATCTATATACTGAAAATTATATTTGACTTCAAAATTATGTTTTAATCTGCTAGTATCCTATTCAGAAAGATAATTAATTTCTACATATACTCATTATTATGTGTGTCTAAAAACATTCAGCATGCTTTCAATGAGTTCTCTCAAAAAATAAAAAACAAGCAAACAACTATACTTGTTCATATTGGGTGAGCAACAGATTTTTCTGGTACAAGGACTCAGTGATGGAAAACAGTATGGCTGGAAGTAGGAGAGAACTGCTGGGTTTCTTGATTTACTTGCCAGCACAAATGGGCTACAATATCCATAAAGTAATACAGTGTTCCTTAAACCCCTGAATTGCAGAAATCCTCATAAAACTGATGACCATATAGAGGAAGATTCTGAAACTTAGCTGTCTTTGGTTATACCAAATGCTCTACATGTCACCACTGCCCCACAGGCAGGAAGAGTGCTGACCAGATTTCTGAGTGCAGCTGTGATTTTCCATAAAAGCTCTACCTGGGCCACGTCTTGCAGGTCTTACTGTCATTCAGGGCTACAAAGCTGTGCAAATAAGAGATGCTCTAAACCCTGCAGATTAATCCACTGCACTGTAACATTTTTCTCCTGGGCTACAGAGGAGACATCAGGAACAATGATACTACCTGGAAGAAAATATCCATGAGTATGTGTTGTTCCAAGCACAGTACATGGCACTTGCTATGGTGAGTACGTTAGCAACAAAAAAGACTAAAGGGCAATGCCAGTGTTTAAAGCTTAAAAGTTAATTTCCTGTAGCAAATGAAGAGATGTAGTAGAGGAAGGAATTTTTTCTTTACATTAGTGTAGCTGCAGGTTATGAGGCTAGCACTGCTATTGAAAATGTACAAAGTCCTTTTGCAGGCAGAGCTACATAACAAGATTTCTTCCAAATGGGAACACTTGGTTCTGCCCTGACATTTTATTACAATAGTTTTGTCTTTGATGATTGAGAAACCCTTACAAGATAAGGAAGGGTGCTCATACAGGTCTCCACTCTCAACAGAGGTGAACATAGACTTGTAGTTTCAGAAAATGGTGATTTGGTGTTTAATAAGAGAGATGGGAAAGGCTTAGTAGGTTACCAAATCTAGCCAGTTTTCTTATGGGATGAAGTACACTTTTGGTTCTATAAAGAGAGTCCTTAAGACATCATAGCCAAAAGTGTGCATGTAAGATGGGAATGCACACCAGCATGGGTATGCACAGAAGCACAGAGGGTAAAATACATCTAGATACTATGGAGACTCACAAAATGAAACCACAATTGGTATGGAGTAAAGTTGTCATGGTAGCAACAGCCAAACTTCCTCTGTGATATGTGTCCAAGTACTTGAGGTAGGGATATGCACTGCCAAGTGATGAGACTGGCAAAGAGACTACCTAGGAAGAAGAGGAGGTTCTGAGAAGGCCTGAATAGATGAGCCAGCTGCAGCTGCTCATATAAACATTAACGTCCCTCTGAGGCCAGCATAAGGGCATAAATAAAAGGTGAAGGAAGTCATGTCATCAGACACCCAGATTGTCTTTTTGTTATTAGTCTATTTTCTGGTTCCATTTTGGACTCTTATTTGCAAGAAGAGAATGGTGTGGGAGGTAGTGAGGTCATAGGCAGTATAGCTGTGAGGCAGTCCATGTCACTGGTTCTCAGGGACAAGAAGTGCTTCTCTTTGATTCAGCTGTCCCGGTCTGTCTGTAAGGCCCAACCTTGCTCTCTCCCAGGCCAGGGTGGCACAGGATGGCCAATCCCTATCATTTCTCACCAGTCCATCACTCATCAAGCTCTGGCCTTGATGTTGTTCTGCCCACAAACCTGATAAAGAAGGGTCTCAGTCTGACAGAATTTGACTAAGTTCTATTCTTTTTGGAGCAGTTGACCAACTGCTCATGGGGTTGTCATTTCACAATTTTAAGAAGATATCAGTTCACGATTACCTAATTTTCTAAAGAGGGAACACATGACTGACTGCTGGAAATCAATGAACAAAGATGCTGAAATTCCTCTTCCTCCTCTCCCCAACTAGAAGCAATGAAGTTCAGAGTTTTTCACACATCCCAGCAATAAGCAAAGTATCAGCTCTTTTTGCATGTCTCTCCTAAGGATTTTGGTCTAAATGACCCATTCTCTTTTAAGTCAAAACCAGTCACAACTCTCTGGCCAGCACAATCTGTCTTAGATGTTTCTCTAGTTAAGAGTGTAGGATCCTTATGCTAGGGGTAAAGTTTCATTACACAGATGAAATAAAAGATAGATATAAAAGTATACTGCCTCTATGACAGCTTAGTTTACCACAGAAGTTCAGCTCCTTGGCCATCATAAAAATAGCAGCTGGCAGATAAATAAACCAGAAAAGTTTTTATGTGAAGAGTAACTCATGAAAAGGGATCTATCCCAGGAACTAATTAGCATGAAAAGTTTGTGACAATGTTAACAGCAGTAGTTTCCAATATCTCTGTGAAGCTACCAAATCTGTAATTGGTAGGAATTTCTAAGTTTCTTCTGTAAGAAAATTCAAATAGAACAGAAATTACTTTTTTTTTTTTTTTTTTTTTAATTCCCAAGCACTTTATTTTTTTTTTCTCCCTCAAAACCATGAATATAAACTCAGGTTCATTTCTTCAGATGCTTCTTATAAAAATGGAATCTTGGGGGTAGCCAGTTTTCTGATAGTATCTCACCGTAGTCTTTACTGGGTATTGGATCAGATCCTTAAAGAATACAGACAATCCAATACTGTTGCTAGAACTAACCATTTAAAGTACAGGATTAAAAAAGAATGCAGGGTTACATGTTTAAAAGAAATATATGCCTGATATATAGACCATACCTGATTAGTCACCACCAGCCTGATATATAGACCATACCTGATTAGTCACCACCAACTTATTATCTGTTTTGAATTTCCTGTTAATGTTAACCTGCATAAAATATTAAACACATTTTTCAAGTCCCTATCTGTGTTAATCTACTTCAGAAACTGCCCAGGCAAACACCACATCATAGTCAAATATGTTCAAACAATAAATTATTTGTTCAAATATGCTAATAATCCTCAGACTCTTGTCATGTTCCTACCATCAGTACACAATTTTCTTGGCGTAGAATTTCAGCAACAAGCATTGTTGGTGTCAAAGGAGTTTGGCATTTGCTGTTTTAAAGTAGCTATAACACAGAAACATCTGTACCAATCTATTTCAAGAAGAACACTAATTTTATCTCCCTTACATCTTTCAGGAATAACTGGCTACAGCTCAGTGTACTTGCTAGAAAAATACAACTCTGCTGACTGAAGGTCTGAGCTCTCTACTATGTTTGGCTGCCTTCTATTTCAGGAATAGAGTATAAAACAACAGCAAGACAGAAGAAAGACATCTGTAAATGGTAGTGACTGTCACAAATCTTGACAGCTTCCACTGACCTATAACATTAATATATCAGGTTTTCACTTTTTAAGACCTGAAGTGTAAAGAGCAGTTTCCACACTCCCTTTGAAAAAAGATAAGTTCTAGTCAGCCCACAGGGGAAAAAATGACAGTTACCCAAAATGAAGGTCAGTGCTTAACTCCATAGCTTTGCATGCAAAAAATGCAGCTAGTAAATATTGCCTGTTTCTGTTTTCTCATCACTATAGCCCAAGCAAATAAATAAAAAAAAAAACTGGTGTAGATATTTAATTCTGTTATCTTCTGTCAACTATGCTTTTGACTGGCTGAGGCATTGCATTGATGCATTAATACACAACTGCACTCTGTCAAAGCTAGCATTCTTCATTGAATTGATTTAGCTGTATCTAATCCTGTTCACCCACCTGTGAGTTCTTCAGATTTTCTCCTTCTCTCCAAACATCAGAGGAACTGTGGGGATCATACCAAGTGGGAGATCACTTTCTACTAATAATACTAACAACAGACAGACTTGAGCCAGCTCAACCTGTCTGAACTTTCAAAACACACCTGGATTTTAGAGGTACTTCTGGGATACCATGCATAGCCACAAGAGACTTTCTTCCTATTTTTCTGACACCAGAAAATTCCAGATGCTGACTACAGTATATAGGGCATGTGGTGTAGTGGGGTTAACTCAGAAAATATGTAGGGTTTATCCCAACTCATTTCAAAAGGCCTGTAATCAACCAGCTGGTATGCACCAGCACACATCATGATGTCAGTCTGCTGCTGCTGTCCTCACTCCGCAGGAAAAAATATAAGCTCACAGTTGCATTTAATTAAACAGAAGATGAAAATAAATGTAAAAAATAATTTTAGATACTGTTGTGTGCATGTTGCACTAAGGGCAAAGGGGCAGTGATTGGGAAAAGGGACTGCTTTAAATCATTTGATTTTTAAATCTGAGGTCAGATAGCACACAGATTTACAAAAACTGCATGGTTCCTCCTTGCTTGAGTAAGTCTCACTCAGCACCACATTTTCAGTACACCAACCCACTGACTTTAGTTTCAGAGGGAGAAAAAGCTGCATAAAAGTTGTAATTTCTCACGAAGAACAGTTTAATATGTCAAAGACCTCTGGCCAAAGCTATCCTTCATTTCATGTTGTCTGGGCATAAGTAGGTCCCCATTTTCCACTAGGTGATATATTTTCAACAAAAGCTGCATGATGCTATGTAAATTTACTACATCTGCTTTGATATGTGTTCAAGGTCATGTTGGTTCTTTCTGACTGGAGGGACTATTGCTACAAAAGGGCTGAGTACAGAAAGAAAGAAATGCATTCAAAAGGGCAAGGTAAATTAGAAGAAAAAATGTTAAGAATGATTTTAAAGCTATGAGGTTTCATATAAAATAATTGAACTAAAAATCTTTCTGGATGCCAGAATATGTAATTTTAAGATCTTTTATAATACAAGTGAACATGAACAGTGGACTCTCCACTAATCTTCAGCATAGTTTGATTGAACAAGGACTCTCAGTTCTATACTTTCCATCTGACTGTACACTGCGTATATGTATATGTATATGTATATGTATATGTATATGTATATGTATATGTATATGTATATGCCTATACAAACAGCAAAAAGGTGTGAGCAATCTCTTAGGTGAAACAGAACATAAACTGAGAATATGAACTTTATTTTTTTTACAGGGTGAACAGCGAATCTATTTGCCATCAATATTTACTACTACTCAGAACTGTGTAAAAAGTGAGAAGGCTGAAAACCAAGCCAAGCATTTCCCAGGGACCATATTTTGAAGAGTTGGGATGATGAAGCGAAGCCCTATGCTACTGGGTGTGGGGGTGGGAAGGGTTTTTACATTGCCAGAACACACAAATGCCCTGTAAGAAGAGTGTAAGGCATGTTATTACATTTTCACAGAAGAAAATAAGACCAACAGAAGGCAAGTTCAGCAACAAAAAGGTGCCAATGGTCCCGAATTTATTAAAAGTTAGTGGGAAGATGCAATTTGCACTAAAGGATGCTTTTACGTGTTGTTATTTTGCTGTTCAAAGTAACATTTCACCGTATTTTTTTTTAGTTAACATCTAAATTTGCTGATACTGGTAACAACATAATCATACTTGTCCTTATGCATTACAGAGCACAACTGTACCAGAGTTTGAGCTTTTGGTGACTGCTGCAGATCAGCTGTTACCTGGATATAGAGTGCACATCACTAATTGGCAGAACCAGCCAGAAGGGCTTTGGAAACACAGTACATAGCCCAGACCTTCATTCAGTCATGTCTGCCTCCTTTCTTCTCTTCCTTCTTTATTAATTCTTTTCTAAATATCAAAAATCTTACAAAAGAGAGGGTAGGAGCTAAAATGTCATGTGCCTTTTGAGATAAGTTTAAAGCAAGTTATTCTTGCCTTCATCAACCTGTTAAAAATCAGTACTTTTTTTTTTTATTTTGATTTCTCTATTTTGTTTCGTTGGGTTTTGTTGGCATTGATTTTTTTTTAATTTCGAATGAAGATGATAAGGGTATATCCTTTAAAAAAACTATATTATCACCATATAAACAGAGATATTGATTTCAATTTAAATTTCTCTTGTTTCCTCCATAGGCATGGAAGAAATCAAAGGATACTGTCATCTTTCTGTTGATGATTTAAAAACTCCTGCTAATGGATAGTGCAGTGAAATTACATTTTCTCTCCCTCTTCCTCTTTGTCTAAGTACTACAGGTGCTTGATTTCTTTGGTAGGGGGAAAAAGGGCCACTATATGAATGCATTAATCTTTTATCATCTGATTTGTTTTCTTCTTGTAAAGCTATGGTTTTGACAATGATCAAACATTCCTAACAGTAGAGCACAATTAGGGAGCATTGTTATGATACAAGCAATGTTGGTTATCACAAGGTTGGTTATCACAAGAATTTAGATGTGTTTGATACACATAAACATAGATCAAGATAACTCATTTTCTATATGTTTATTTACACTACTAATGCTTTTTAGACACCTTATGTGGAACTAAATTGTATGAACGTGAAATACATTATTCCAGCATAGGACTTCTCAGAGAAAACAGTATTTTATCTTGTTTTGTTCTGCAGATAAACACCCATTTCACTGAGAGAATTACACTGATCTGAAATCAACACAACAAAGAGCATTAAATTAAAGTCCTAAGGTGCTAAAATCTTTTGAACTTTTAAGCCCTTTTAAACTCTGGTCTGACTATAGGCAAAATGCAAACTAAACCTTCATTTTGTATTAGCCTGTACTTCATTTATGCTACTGAACAAATACAGCCTTTAGCTACCCAAAGGGAACCCACAAATCATATATAAGATTGGCTAGTTAATTGCTACTTTTCACAGCTGAGAAAAATGTACATTAGTTAATGTTATGGGAAATTTGCTATATCAGTTACTCTTTGCAATTTTTATCACACCTCCGTTGATTATAGCATAAAGTTGGTATTTCAAAAAGTCATGAGAAGCAGCTAGCAGACTGCTTTAAAATTATTCAAATGTCAAATTTCTGATTTACTGTAATGCAGATGATAGTTTTAAAAGTTGGTAGGAGGGAATTTTGACATGTGCATACATTAACAAGCAATACTTCCTACATCTATTAATGACATATAGTATTATATAGCATCTTGAAAACAGTACACTGTTGCTTTCAATGTCCCAAATATTCCCAATTCAATGTTGACAAGACAACATTTCAGAAGCCCTGCAAAAGCTATTAGTCTATAGATATTTGGTAGGAACCCTTGCATATTCTGAAACCAGCTAGCAAATATTTCCAAGGGAGCCAACTGCACCCATGGGAAAAGAATTGGGGTTACATCACCACTGATCTCATTCATCACTTTCTGACAGTGGCCTAGATAAAGTTTGCAGTTCTTACTGTAAATGCTGCTTTGGGCAGTATAAATGCACCAGGTGTGGTGACTGAGTTTCAGACGAACTCACTGTTTCAAACCAACAAGGAAGGTATAAAGCTTTCACCAGTTGCATGCAGCCTATATGAACATATAAAAATCAGACAAAGAATTCTACGTACGTGATGATGATGACTTTGTTTTGGATCCCAAGCATATGATTACATGCTTCCATTATAAATTTTACCTGTACTGTGTCCTACATCTGTGCCCTCAGATCTTCTTTGAACTGTTTAATTAGAACACCCTTGGATGCTCTGATTTTCTGAGATACTAACACCAATTACTTGGATATACCAATAACTACAGTATAAGACTTAGTAATGACATGTTTACAAATGACAATAGGAACAAAGTGTGTGTCTTTGCTCTGTTCCTCAACTGCAATGCTGACTGAAGAAAAAGAGCTTTCTCTTTTCTCTTACTTCCTTATTACCCCAGAAACTGTTAATAAATTAAACCAGAATTTCTTATATAAAGGAAGTGGAGTCCTTCCCACACTGATGGATTTTAATAGCAATTGTATTTGTATTCTTAGGCTAGTGCCCATCAAAATATTATCTAAGTGTTCTCCAAAGATTCAAAGTGACGTATGACAAGAAGTATAATTTCCCCTTTTCTGACTCAGTATCTTCTTTGCTGATAAATTATTTTTAACTTGCTTTCTATTTCCTTGTGCCTTTTTACTTCCATTTTTTATGCATTTATATTTAGAATGTCTTAAAGGAATAAAAATAGAAGAGAACACTACCCGTTTTACAAGGATATTTTTGTACATAAATGTTCTCTCTGCACAACTAAAAACACTTAAACCATAGAAAAAAATGTGACTGCACAGGATGTGAAGGCAGCTTGCCAAACTGTATTCAGTTAGAGGTGAGTTAAAATTTTAGCCAGTTTAGCTACTTGGTGCTAAAGGTAGAGAAGCAGTAGAAAATTTTTCTTTTGAAAAATTGTGAATACAGAGTTCAGTGTATGAAATGAGTTGAGACTTCCTCCTTGCATCCTTTCATGTCTCCTTATAGACTACCTTGAAATACAGAATCATAACCACCACAAAATTACATACTTCTCCTCCCTTGCTATCTCCCACACTCCAGATAGTCCCAGAGTGAAAGATAAAGTAAAATACTAGCCACGTTTTAGTCAGGATTTCACCACAGAAGAAAATGAAGATGGAAACTATCGACTGTACAGTTTCCTCTGTGGGAAATAGGAAAAAGTGTGATTTTTTATCCAGCCTAAACCACATCCCTTCCACCACATAGTGCAAACATTTCTGATAGATGAAATGTCAGTGGGACAGGACTGCTGCTCCTGAAACATCCTACCCTGTAAATCAGCATAAATGGAGCATTTATGAGACATATTCTGAAAATGGTAAAAGAATGGCTTTTCCTCATAATTCCCAGAATATATTTAGCTGTATTCTAGTCTGGACTAAAAATTCCTCTGAAACTTCAGTACAATGCCACGAGGTTTGTTCATCTTTGCTTTATTACAGGATTGCAAAATGGTGTTGTGATTTTGTTTACAAACTGTTTGATTGTTAGATTTTTTAAAGTTTTCGTTTGTTTATGTTTCTTTGGTTTTGGTTTTCTGTTGCTTTCAAGTCAATTTTTATTCCGTTTCATTTGCATAAGGAGTAGTTAAAAGAAACAAAAGCCATAAAAATATTTATCTTCCTAAATTTCATTTTGCAAAGTATTTTTATTTAATAAGCAAATCTAGAAATGAACACTTTTGCCTACCTACTCACTATTCATGTGACATTTTTCATAGGAAACTACTATTTTTATTTTAATTATTCTTAGCCTTTTTAATGAGGCTGATTTCACAACTGTTTGTTATTTTGTCTTTCTGAACTGATAATTATCTCTTTGTAGATTCATCTTTTGTATTGCAAGTGGGACCTTAAATTTCTGCGTTCTTTAAACATTCAGGAATTCATATAGCTATTTAACTCATCATGTAACAGTAAAGACATTTTCTTGCTCTCATGTTTTTCTTTTACAAGATGCAAAACCTCTACTACCATATTGGAAGGCTGCTTCTTTAATTTCCAGCATGATAATGAACCGTTAAATCTAAAGTTAATGTGTGGCTCCATGAAAGGAAAAACAAATCTTGAGAAAAATATATCTGGAAAGAATCTTAGTGAAAGTCAAATGTGAACATTATCATAAATGAAAAATGGGAAATTATTAAAAATGTTGGGAGAAAAATCTCTATAATTAAAAACAGTGCCATAAAGTATTTTAATAGTATCTTAAGTGAAAGTGTCATATATGAATAAAATTACTCTTTTGAAAACACCATTCCTATGTTTCAAGATTCAAGTTTCAAAAGAATGCATTGGTGCACACTGATTAACAACACAGATTTGGATTAAGCTTTGCTAATTATACTTTTTCTATAACTGATGGTAGTCACTGAAAACTGGTCATGTAGGCTCCATAGTGAGTCAAGAGAGAAAGACTGACACTATTGGCAGCATTAGAGAGGCTGCTTTGGAGCAACAGAAAGGCTTTAACAATACTCAGTGTTTAGTTTTAAGGCAGTAGATTGAAAGAATTCCCTGACATCTCAAATCAAAATGTTTTCTTGATCATTTCCCACTGACTTACTTGATTAGATGTCTATGGAAATCTAATGCTAAAATGTTTCTCGCATAAATCTTAATTTGCAAATTTGAAGGTAAATATCCCCCTCACCACAATTCTATACAAGAAAGGTTTGCAGAAGCTAACAGCTCCTGAAAGCAAGGATTCCAACAGGCTCTAACTATCCACAGCCACACTAAGCACCATGCACTGTTGGGTTAAACCTCCCCTCCATTGCTTCATCTCACTGCTCTTAGGAGGTACTGCAAAGGAGAGAAAGTAATTTCAATCACTGGGTTTTACATGTGTTTTTTTTCTTCTGTACTATAAGCATTGTGTAGTTAAATAGAAGACTTCATTCTTTGGGGCTATCATTTGAGGTCTCAGGACCATAAAGTTCATCAAAATGTGTAACTGGGGGAAAAACACAGAGTAATTCAATTCACTATGAATTTTACTTCTAATGAGGCTACAATTGTATCCTGTTCATCTTTTTTCAATAATCATTGCCAATTTCAGTTGGAAAATAGATATGAAGACATAGAATTAAAATAAATAAATAGATGAGAAGATAATGATTTCTTATTATATAATTAGATAATGATTCCTCTATTAGATCTTAAAATGTGATCTGCATGTATTTGATGTAACAGTGGAGGAAATATAGTTTTTTAAAACTGTCTTCTAATCAGAAAATCAAGATACAGAATTCATAAGTTTGTTCCTGTTCCCTGTCCCCTTTGTTCCTGTCCCAATTGCTTTTTACCATCTCAGGATTGTCAGCAACAGACAAGTTGTGTCAGCCAGCAGCTAAGACCATAAAAGGGAAAGTGCTCAAAGAGAAGTATTGCTTACAAGAACGCCCTTCTCATTACAACATGATTTTCAATAACTTCAATCTATGCTAATAAGCAGATAATTTAAAAGTGTTGATAGTAGCAATGGGAATGTATGTCTATATTATTATACTGTCAGGTTATTTAAAATTTCAGCTGAAAAGAATCGTGGAACAAGTTCAATGACAAAAAAGTACATATTATAAAGTAAAAACCAATTCAAAGTCTCAAACCTTTTCAGCAGAGAGAGACAAATATTAAAAAATTTATCTGCTTCCAGCTAGCAATGCTCATAAAAATACCACATGCTAAACTATTAGAGGTCATTTTCAAATGCCAGAAATAGTAATATTAGACTCTGATGACACCCTCTATGCTTCTCTTGGTGTATATAACATTACAATATAATTCATACTTGTTATTTCAGTGAGATGGATCTTGCTCTTCCTATTTGAATGTTACAAAAAGGAAAATAATAATGCATTTCATTTGAACAAGTTGTGGCTACTAACATTGGTATTGCAAAAGACTTGTTCTAGAACTGGAGTAAAATGTCATTTTTGCAAGAAGTTTCCTCTAAATTACCTAACTACTTGACTTTCATAGCCAGCAATTTTTATATGTTCCAAGATTTCAATAATTTGAAAATTTCAATAATTTCAATAATTTCATTTTTTGCCTGTTTTTCCGGATGCGAATCCTACGGTTTATTTACACTTTTTGGCTAAAAGAAGGAATATGACTAATACAAAGAGACTGCAGAGAAAGAACGCAACATCATTTATTCTTTGTCTACTGAGAGTAATTCCACCACTTCGTCATAATTTCTTTTCAAAAGCAAGGTCATAAGATTATTATCTGAACAATAAGACAGCTATGAAGCCCATCTTCAAAACTATCTTCTCTGTCAGGGTGGTCAAAGAAGTTTTTGTAATCTTTGAAATCAGCGTAGTGGCTGATTTTTACAAATTTACTAATTTGTAAATCCTTCCTTACTTTTGAAGAATGATCTGGATGTTGAAAACAATATAATGTATGAGGTTCTGCTTACTAGCATTCCATTAACTCAAAGGGAGATTGTCTCTTTAAAACTAGAAAGCAAATTCAGAATAAATTCAGTCTAATCAAGTTATCTTCGCACCTTCAAAGTCAATATCACACCTTCAGTTCACTGGGAAGAAATATTTCACTTTCCTATCACCTCATCTCTCATCATCAACTGACAATTCATGGAAGGCAAGCAATTCCTGGGGGTTGTTTCACTGCTTTTAATCTCTGGATATTGTGGCAGCCTTATCTGTGAATTTTCCTACATTGCCTAGGTCCTCAAAACCTTCAACATGATTTCAGCAGAGATTTTGATTGATGCTTTAATTTCCTTTATTAAAATATAATATATAAATGGAAAGGAATCTTTTAAGCTCCCAACCAAAAAATGAAATTATATCTTCATTGTCATAGGGAGCTAACTTCCTATTAATACAATTGCATTTGACATTTCCATTAAAAAATCTTCTAGTGTTATATTATTATGTCTGTGACAACTCACTGTGGGTTCTATGGTTACATACTGATTTTAGATTATCACTTTGCTGCATGTCTTTTAACATACATAAGAGGTTCACTTTAGAGAAACATTAATTTGTTTTTGCTCTAAAGGGATAATGAAAATATATTTACTGAATTCAATTAAACTTTTGCATAATAAGTGTGGTGCTTTTAATTTAAAGAAATTTAAAGAACCTCATGCTTAAGGGAAAATTGAAATCAGGCTCTAAAGTATTAAACCTTTTTGCTAATTTTATTAGCCAGTTAAATGTAGGCTTTTGGACAATGTAAAGGAATACCTCTCAAGAGACACTACGAAACACAGGAAGCCAGGCATAAGTGAAAAAGGAATATGCAAGGAAAGACTCTAGACTGGTCAGATAAAATCCCAGAAGCAGCTAAGTTTTGCTGAAATTCTTAAGAATATGCTTTCTGTCATGTTCCCATCACAAGACACTTTTAAGCACACACACCAGCACAGAAAACAAAGCCTTGGGTTTCAAAATCATAAGACTTTTATACATGTATAACAATATAATTTTTTACTTTAGTAGCAGCATATGATTTCAAGTAGTACCTTATAAAGCAACTCAGGCAACAATTTAAAGAGTGTTAACAGCAACATTACAAGGTCAGGTAGGTACCTCAATAGCAAAAATTAGTTTTCATAGAGTATCATTAATACACAAATTATTTATCTAGCTACATGATACATTCTGTCTGGGAGCTTGACCTCTGCATTGCCATCTGGTGATTGCAAATTTTGCAAAACACACTGAGCCAGCCTCAGATTTTTGCTTGTTCAGAAGATTATCCTTTCTACATTATTTAACTACCTGTCATTTGACCTTGTCTTGAAAATCATTGTATGCTTCTCATGTCACTGCATTCACTGTTGACAGCTGGTGTTTATCATTAGAAGCTGTGGGGGGAAAATTACTCAGTCCCACTTACAAAAGCAGACCATACAAAAAATAAATAGAAATGAGGAGTCCCTAAATGCCAGCAGCTAACACTTTGCCAAATCAGGGGAATGTACAGTGGTTAGATCAGGTTTCAGTGTACAGCTGCTGTCAGCATTCCTACTGCTCAAGAGAACAGCTGAAGTGGTACCTGTGGTTTCTAAAGCACTAGCTTTAAAATATGTCAAAATGCAGTATGTTAGTCTGCAGTACAGCTATTTTCTGTGGTGGACTAAAACCTAAACAAGGTGATGAGTGATCACTGTTTGTCCCACACTTGTAATCATCCATTACTGGCAACTGTCAAGACAAATTCTGGGCTAGTCAGACCTCTGAGCTCAGCCGTATGGCTGCTCCTCTGTTGTGATAAAACACCTGTCAGATGCAGAAAGCAGCACCAGGATGGTGACGTGGGAGACGTCTCATTTCAGGTGTGAAATACAATCCCAGATCTGGCCAAGCTTGCTTAAATAAAACTGCACTACATATTTTCATATAAAGGCATCAGCTTTTATATCATAGACAAATATAGGAATTTAGCCTTTGGTAACTGCAAATATACTTAGTTGCAGCTCAAAGGGGTATCCAGCTGATTTCCTGCCAATCTTTTCATACTGATGACATGAGCTGCTGGAATAGCCACATTTCAGGGAAGGTGCAATGGATGATTACATTTAGTTTTCATATTTGTATGTTTAGGGTTTTTTTTGAAAGCTCACTAGTGTTGTGTAGGAACTGAAGGGAAAACTTGTAAAACAGTTTCCCTAAATTCTGCTTCCTATACTTGGGAGGTCCCTTTCCTTCATTTGCACCTCTTTAGAACCTGTTGACCCAATTTTACCTGTCTATCATCAAAAAAAACCCTCCATGGGTGGAAATAAAAATCTACTAAGTGACTTAATGCAAAGACAATATCTTCTTCTTGTGTAGTACCTGATTATGGATCAGAGGGTTGTTGGGAAACAGTGTGAAGTACTGCAGAAGCTTGATCTAAAAGAGTATAAAACAACTTCTATTTTTCCATGAATGCCCAATTTATGATGGCTATGTAGCTCTTTCTTTTGACACAACAAAGCTTTTGACACATTAAAGAGAATGTGAAATTATATTCTCTCCAATAAGCTTTAGTTCCACTTTCTTGACTCATCTTATTTGTTTATATTACACCTGATTTAGACTTTCAGACTGTTTCTGACACTGTGAAGCCTGCCTTGTTTCTACAAAACAACAAAAGACTAGCTCTATATCCAACCATAAAATTAATTAGGCTTGATGAAAAATTCCTGGATTATCACACAAATAATTAAGCTGGGATGGACAGACATTACTTTGAACATGCAAAGCTGCAAAACTACAGAAGGGTGTGCATTGCACAGCTGTAACATAGCAGTACAAACTCTGAGGGGCTCAGCCACTGACACAGGTAATCCTGCGTATAACAATTCTCATGCAGCACTCACTCCTCGTTGGTAAAACTAGAACAAAGAAGGGATAAAGAAATAATTGATGAGTATTCTTGCACATTAAAGGCTAGTGGGTTCACTCACATGTGACTTTCAATAGATTTTTCAATCTTGTGGACTGTGGGCTTGCAGAAAGTAAATAAGTGGCCCAGGTTGCAATTCCTGTTGTAGGAGATAAATAGCAATTTTAATTATTTTTTAAGATATGCTCACCCGAATAGCACGATCTTTAGAAAGATCCTGTGTATCTGGTTCTGTCATTAAATATGCTATAAGTATTCCATAAGAGAGCAAATAACTATTAATTAACAAGATTTTTAAAATATCATTGGCAAAAAAGTCCCACTGCCTTTTCACTTGCTAACAAAAAAAGAAGTTTTGAAACCTGCGTCACTAGCAAATAATTTGCATTTCATAGAATGCTTCAAACATACTTTTAAAAGAGAAAATAACACTTGTATGTTTCCTTGAAATGAATTTAGGTCTTCTCAAATAACATTTTGATTAATAACATGTAAATGAATTCTGTGTTTATAAAAGGATTTCTTCAGTTGTCAAGGTGATTTTCATTAGCATAAAATGGGAATCTCTTTCCTGGTTTACATCAGCACTTCTGCTGCTACTGGAGAAACTACAGCTCATCTTCATAAGGCTCACTTAATGCTTTAAGTATCTATTTAGTTTATTCAAATATAGAAATTAGGAAAATAAACACTCCTGAACTTGTCTCTTTTTATGTAAGAAATACTAATTTACAGTATTTAAATTTATGCTGGATGGATCATGAGCAACACAATAAAAATTAGTAATTGTTCCTGTACAAACTGTGGCTAGACACAGCAGCAACATCATCTGAAAAGTGGAAGTTTGACCAGACAACTTCAACTACCTGAGAAAACCTTCAAATAGCTCATCTTTCTAGGAATTTTTCAACAGGAAATTATTTAATTCAACCAAAAAAACCAACAAATCCATCTGACATCTGATAATTGTGATATTTTCTCACTAATATGAATAATTTTTTTGTTTTTAGCTAGCAGAAGTAATAAAGGCAGATCTAGAAGCAAATTTAATTAGATGACTACAAGCTGCTGAGCTCTGCTTAGCAGCAAAAAGTAGTCATTTTTTGTATGTTTATATTTGGGCTATAATAAAAATCTTAGGCATGTGGGATGAAATTAGTGAATACAAGTGAATTTTTGTCTTTTCAGCAGATCAATATTCCATCCACTTTTTTTCATGGGATTTAGACTCCCTTGTTAGTTCCAAAGTCTGTGAACTGTCCTTTCAGTGAGGTTTCAGAAGGTCCTCTTTCACAGAGGCTTAAGATTTAAAGGCCAGGAGGAACTCTTACAGTCATCTGGTCTTTTCATAACACAGGCTATAAAAAAGTCATGCAGTAATTCAGGAATTAAGGGCTTCATTCCTTAGGGTTATTGTATGTGTCTGAGAGAAATGTCGTGGCTGGAATTTGAAGTCATGGTGTACCTACAATACCACTGGACACATTCTCCTAGAGACTTCATGTAAAAATATATTGCCTTGATCTAGACTGATTTTTTATCAAAGTTTCAGTTTCCATGTACATGCTATTTTTACTTCTGCTATATTACAGAGCTGTTTATTGCCCAAAATAATTTGGATCAAATTCTTTTGGAGCCTTAGAATGAGACACCCTTCACTTTCTATTTGTTAAACCAGAGAGCTATTTTAAATTCATAATATGAGAGATAAATTTGAATTTACCCATTCTTTTAAATCCCATCATAATTCACCTTCATCAACAGCTTTTACAGCATCATCACCATAACTGAATGTAATACTTTGCCCACAATGTCACTGATGCTGAATACCAAGTAATATTCTTCTGTAGTCCTACATTGGTAACTAATTTTCAAGGCTGACCTCAAGATCCTTGTCAGTGTCATTACATATAAGGATGCATCTAGCAGGAACAACATTTAGTGTTTATTTTAAGCAAATGTAAAAATATATTTAACTGCAGTATAGCAGATACTCCTCAAATAAAACTGCAGTTTTCATTCCATGGTTATTTCTTCTCTTTATTTTTGTATTTCTCTTTTTTTTCCCTTTCTTTTTTTCCTGTTTCATTTTCTCCCAGGTTAGGAAAAGGTACTGGGTAATGTTGAATCACTCACCCCATTTAATAATACACTACTCTTGTAACACCTAAGTCATCCAAATGCTATTTCAGAATTTATTAGTACAAAAAAAAAAAAGCATTGTTTTTTAAAAATAAACTGTGTTTTTAGGAGGCCCACCATAGTCCTTCTGCCTGTCCACTCCTTGGAAAGAATTTGAGAGAACTCTCCATCTATGCTTTTTCCTTGTCAACGCAACCTTCATGCCGAAACCCTCTTGCTACTGCAATACCTTTTTCTCCCCTGGAGATAACTCACAAGCCACAGTGACCTCAACCCCCCCCTACTCTTTGAGCAAGAGGAGTTTAGAAGCACATCCCTTGTCCCAAAATTCAGTGAAAAAATATCTTTTTCCTACATGGTGGATTGAGAGGTACTTTGAGGGACCAGATAAAGATGACAATAAGATTCAAAATGAATGTAATTTACTAAGTACACCAGTCTGCAATTAATCTGGTTTAAATATCAGTAATTTCTTCTTACAGGAACTAAGCCTGTTCCCATACAAAGTATGACTTCAGTTATATAAAGAATGGGGCAACATTTCAGGTTTTATAGAATTATCTTCATTTATTATTTCCGTTCAATTTTGGTAATGGTCATCTCAATAGCATTAAGACTCATTTTGTTACATTCAATCACTTTGTCTAATTAGGGAGAAACTCATTTTATTTAAAAAATACCCTGATGCCTTTTTCAGTTGTATCATGACAAATTGCCATTTGTACAGCAGCATCTCTATAGGGACATCTATGTAGCCATGAAAATCTGACTGCCGGATTATGGTCCAACTCCACTATTTCTTAATTACTTTTTATATTTTCTTGTTGGTTTTTTATTTTTTTAATCTCCTGATCTCAACATTTTTAAAGACCCTTCCACAAATGGAAATAAAAGAAGTAATCACGTTTCTAGGTATTTGTTTTTAGACGTCACCTACTCCAGGAAATGTTACCTGTAAAACAATGGTAAAATGACAGCTTAAGAGAAGATTTTGGTGCCTGTATATTAGATGTTATTATTTATTATTTCCTAAGGACAATTTTATGAGCTTTAATTGATGCTATTAGAACATTAAAAGACAAGGAGATCCAGGCCAAGCAGCATGCTGAAGATCAGTCTGAGCCAGGTTGTGGGAAACACTGTGCAGTGGGTACCTCTGCAGGACCTTCTAATCCTTTCTTGCATGGAATTTGCATGGATACTGTACTCTGGACTTTGGGGAAAACTCTTTGTTCATTTCCTTCCACCAGTATATACATATATCCTTGGCAAACCTTTCAGGGAACTTATTTTTCTTTTAAACTTTTAAATAGTTATTGATTTTTATATTTTCTGCCATGACTCTTTTATGTAATATAGAAAAGTTAATTCTTGCATCAAGCACCACTAAAAGTCCTTTATTATAGATTCTTTCCTTAATTACTGTGTTACAGCTTCATGTTTCCTTTTATACTCTTTCTTTAATTTAACAGCACTTGAAGAAATTTTTTTAACAATGAGAGTTCTCTAAGAGAAGGTGTGAAAATTTTCCCCACCCTGCCTACATCCCAGCCAGCTTTTGTTCTCTCTTCTGACACCTTCACTCCTGCTAAGCTTCACTGCTGTATAAAAGGTGCTGCCACACATTTATGCATCACCAATCATACCTTTCTGTGTTTGAAACGTATTCTGAGAATTTCTAAAGGTAGAAGGAGTATAGAGTCTCTGGAAAACATTTTGTTTCTCCATCAGACATTGAGGTATATTTATGCAGTGTAGATATGGAGGAGACACGTGCCTGTAAAATCCTGCTCTGCACAGGCTGTGAGAAACTAAAGGAGACTGAACAGTTTCAGACTAGAGAGCCAGTTGAAAGAAGGCTCTCTGCTCTCTGACACTCTGAGATTCCTTCAACTTGCTGTATGTGGTTGGTAGCTCTCTCACGTGTCTAAAATACCAAAAAAAACTTAACCTCTCAGGAAGTTGGAGCTCAGAAAATTGCTCGATAAATCTTCCAAAAACTCACTTCCTTTTTGAAAATACAAGAAGCATAACTTTCTATACTTTTAGGGTGACTGGAGAAAAACAAATCTTTTCAGTGATGTATTTATGTATTAAGAAAAAGAGAAAAGAGAACATAAATAAAAAATATTTTATTGAACTTGGTTTCAAGTACTAGAATATCTGTATGTTACAGTCAATAAGCACAGCAGCTCATTTCAGAAGCTAATTTCAAATACATCTATGGTGCAGTTGAGCAATGCGTTCTATACATTAAGGGGGAGTAAATAAAATTTTCAATAAAGGGACTGCTAATGCCTATCCTTTTTAATAGATAAAAATATATAGATAGGAAGGATGCAGATACGGATCATTCATTCCTCAAAATTATATTTAGAATCTTTATTTTAAGAGTCAAGATGCCATTTAACTGTAAAATACAATACACAGAGGTACCTCTGGTAGTTTTTATGGAAGGAATGGAGAGTTTCCAAATATTTTATAGTTTTTGGGAAAAGAAATGAGATGCCAAACACATAAAATAGTGGGATATATTTATTTGAAAACTCCCTTTCCCCCTTCCATTCATTTTCTTTTGTCTTTCTTTTCCCCTTCCCCTTCCTTATTGTGCATAGAAGAAAACAGATATTTCACTGTCCTCACAAGCAAAAAGACATCCAGGGACTTAAAAAGGTTTGAGAAATCAAACTACATAAGACTCTTGGGAAAATATAGTATTTCAACAGACAATTATGCCTTCTGAAGTTTGGAAGTTATATATAAATTATGACTTCCAAAAGTCAGTGTTAAGATTAAACCATAGGAAAATTAAATAGGAAAACCAGTGCTTGTGGGCTTTTTTGGTTTTGGTTTTTTGGTTTTTTTTGTTTGGTTTTGGTTTTTAGTTTTTAGTTTTGTTTGTTTGAAATTGAAAGCTCACAGGGTAGTCTATGTGGAATCATATTGATCATTTAAAGCAAGAAAAAAAAAAGTAATCCAATTTAGTCAGGCTGCTGGAAATAAAAATGTCCTTGTGCTCCTCTGGATCTCCCAATTAAGTTTTGAAGGCTGTATGCTCATTGTTATTAAAACAACTAAAGAAAAATGTATGATGTATCACCCCCATTTTTATTCTGAGTTGCCATGAACGGAATCTGTCGTACTGAGTGTAGCAGTGCATTATCTTTAATCCATTTTTAAACATAAAGACTTTTAAGGTCATTGTTAATTAGAGAAAGGTCCCATATCTTCCTGACTTGAGGCTGTGGATGCATCACTGTGGTAAAGCAAATTTATCTGTTTGGATTAATATAAACATTTGAGAATTAGACTAGCTTCCCCGACTGGGTTTCCATCATTTAACTAACACTTATTTTCTGGGCAGGAAGCAAGATAAACATCTTTCATCCAAATAATAAGCAGTGCTGCTAATAAAACATAATACTGCATGAAACTAAGAGGGGTAGCCTGTTAACCTGTTAGTTTCTTCACAGAACTATAAAACTACCAAAGGGAATAAAATAAATGTCAGAGAAGGAACAATCAACAGTAGCATTATAAGGACAGAATCAAGGAGAAAGAAAATGTCAAGGGAATGTTGCACCTAATATACTCCCTTTTAAATTTCTTCACTACTAGAAATTAGGCAATTGAACAATAACCTTAAATGACTTGCAAGAAACCTGACTGCGGGGAATTCTGCTCTTCATAAACTACACGCTAGATATTCAGCACAATTTGAAGAGTATTGTTCTGTTCTGAATCTATAACCACACAGATAAGAAACTGTCACCTAGCCATTGCCTTTCCACCCTGTAAAGTCACAAAATACTGTGGAGTCTGTCCTTTCTTAGATGAACTCCATTTGGTTTGTGATAAGGCATTTTATAGTTCCTTATTCCTCAGTGTCATGGCTTTGCAAATTGCAAACTCATTTATATTGGACAGGGCTACCCAGCCACAGAGAATGGGTTTTACCTTCATTTTTCTCTCAGTACTAGTGAAAACAGGCATATATCTTAGCAAATATTTTCCTGTGCAACCTCATTTTCAATGCTCAGTGGTAAGATTTACTTCATAATACAAATCAAAATTCAAGCTTAATAGGAAACGACCATTGCAGTTTTGATTCCAAAGCCTTTCTTTCAAATATTCACCCAGCGTAGCACACATCTCTGGGTGAATTTCTCATTAGTCCTTGTCATTGCTGCTTGCTGGAAAATAAAAATTACTCAATGTGGAGTTATGCAATAGAGGAAGATAGCAAGACTCAACATACTTCCCTAGCTGTTGTGTTCAAAATGGAAGATTCAATGACTCTCACAGCTTTACTCCTAAGAGGTTTTGAGCCAATACCCATTTAACAGCAAGAGCTTAAAATACAAGAAATACAAGAAAATGTCAGCTGGAAGTCTATGGTGCTAAATCCTAAAAGAAAAGGAAGGCCAATATAATATTCTTACCCCAGATATTTCTCATGGGTGGCAGACCAATATATTCTTCTCCTCTGAATGATTGCACACTTTTGCTTTGACATTTTTACACTTGTGGAAATACAGTTCTACAGTTCCTCTTATTTTAATAAGGCATATATGGAAACTGGATTTAGTCTAACTACACTAAAACTTGCATTAATTTGCAGAGACAAATGTCAGGTAGATTCTCCTCTCCGAGCTGTTTCACAAATTAAGCAATTTGGATCAACTTCAATAGAGAACTGATGAGTGAATTTCCATGCACGGTATTATGTATAAGTTAAAAGCAAATGTTTTGTGTTGAAGAAATAAACTAAGAGCATTTTAAAAATACAGTGTGGATTTCTTTTCTTCCTGAAACTTCAGAAAGATTCTTTAAATATTCATTTCCATGGATACAAAACCATGCAATTGAATATCTTTCTTCCAACAGAAAGAGTATGGTCTACTCTTCTCCACAGTGGTCGTTCTGACCAAGTTGATTGCTACAGTCTGTACCTTCAATTGCTGAGAAAGAAGTGAGTCAGGTAGCCAGAAAAATGTTTACATTAACGTTATATGAGTCTGGCAAAGAGTGGGATTCTGTAGAGAAGAGTAACTTCCAAGATATCCCTTACTGCTCCACAGCATTTTAAGACACGCTGCTGGTTTCTCCACATTTCAGTAAAAGCCAAGCCAAGAAGTAAAATTGTTATGCTACAGTAACTAGATTTTTCTAGTTTCTTCAAGTATATGTTCAGCTTCTCAGTAGCATTATTTTTCATACGGCATTAAAATGCTACCTTTTTCTTAACTACATGTACAATAAAATAAAATGGACAGTTCATATTTAAATAAAAACTACCTTGCAAGGAACTATGCTAAGAATGAAATACCTTTAAAACAAAGTGCTCCCTTAAAACACTTTCTATGAACACCTAGAGACCAAGTAATAAACCACAGTTCCCACAGTCAATCTGAATTTGTTTTTATGTTCAGCATTGTTCAGTAAAAGTAAAAATCTGCAAGAACAGTTTAATCCATTATCTTTTTCCCCACTCTGCTGTATAACTTGCTTTCAGAAATCATTATTATTTTACAAAAAGTATCAATTTTCATAATTATTTCATAAGGAATCTTTCTGAATCAGATATATAGGTTTTTCATCAATACAAATTTTATTTTGATACATCTGACCTCTTTAGACAGCTGTGAAATATTGTTAAAATAATTATTTTTCCAGATTTATTCGTATCATTTTATGTGAACAGTTAATGCAGTTCAACTAGCAAAGTCATATGGACAGAAGCCTATTTTGTGTGAAAGGGTATTTAAGGAAAAGAAGAGGTTTAGCTTTAATAGGAACAAGGATGAGCAGCAAAACTCTAAGCCTTTTCTATCTTAAACTCCAGGAAATTTACTAACATATACTGGCTCAGACAGCCAAGGTATAACTTCAGCTGCACTGACTTGTCATATGCTTCATATCCAAAGGCAAAACTAAGATTTTGAGTTTTCATTTTCTGTAGAAATAACTCGCAAAAAACAAAACAATCCATACTCACCCTTCCAAGAACATTTAAAAAATCCCTATTGTCTCACCTCTGGGATTTCAAAGTAATGTCACCAGCAGCACCACTGGGACATCAGTGGGGTCTCGGTTATGAATTTCTTGTGGAATTTGCCCTGAAGCAATGCTAGCCTTGCCAAAATTAATATAGGAGCATATGGCTGCCCAGCCCGCTGGCATTGCCAGAATACACACAGGAGGAGGAACTGAACTAATCCCAGACATTGTCAAAAGTCTGGATGAGCCAACACACACTAGCACATTTACACCTGGATTCAGAGACCGTAGCAATAAATGTCAAGGGTTTGGAAATCTTCCTGAAATCTCATCAGGCTTACCCAACTTTACAGTTCTGAAATGAAATGAAAACATGAATGGTTCATAAGGGTACTGAAGAGCAGTGTTAAATCACATTTGTAACCTTCTTTGCTTAATTGTCCATCACACACAAGTTCCCTGAAGAGCTACTTTCATATTTGGAGCAGCACTTTAAAAATTCCCGCTCTTATTGAGTAACTATGATTCCCAACAAGACTAATTTCATCCAGCAGAACATCACAGTATGTGAAAATGAGTGCAACATGGAGGACAGGAAAGAGCATGCAGATTTAATGCAACTTATATTCCCTTTTTCTATTTATATTTGCAGAATCTTGTTACACAGAGGGAATCACAAAGCCACCCCAGGTTCTTTTGGGAAATACTGGGTGGCTGTTACCACCAAATGCCAGGAGAAGAGTTTTTCCATACAGTATTGTTGGCTTATCATAACTAGGATGCTTGACATTTCACATAAATGACCCCCAAAAACTCAAGATCATACTGGTTGCTAATTTGGTATCTGAAAAGAATCTCTTCCTCTCTCTAGGAAAAGAACCTGACTTTTTTCCCCTGTTTTTCTTCCAAAACGCAATATTTGCCTTCCAAAAGGCAATATTTGCCACAATGAAATCTTCCACATATCATCCAAATAATCTTCTTCCTTTGATGCATTTCTGATTGCACAGTTTCCTTCCTTTGTCAGGCTGCCTAGTCTCCCAAGTGTTTCTATCCAGCTAATGTCTTGCACAGGACTTATGGTGTCACATCCATCTTTATAGACAAATATTTGCACTGCATTTGAGGTCTTGGCGTCTACTGAAGGCTCGGATATTGCCAAGAGAGAGACCTAAAGGCCAGATTGGATATTTAACTTAATTTTGTGGGCTTAAGTTCCTTGATACTTTAGTAGATACATTGTGCTGTAACAGGTAATAGTTACCACTGCTCTTTCTACCAAAACTTACACATCTGATGCCAGCAGCACATCTCTATTCCAGAACAGAGATAACTCAATTGCTTCGTGGTTGAGAAACTTTAGAGATTTGTGGCACTTGGCAAAGCTGATGGAAACAGACTGATTCAGGAGTCAGTTAAGCAGTCTTTAAATAATGTCTTTATATTGCCTTAAGGAAATAAATAACAATATATTTAAGAGCGGATTTGCAACATAACGGTCACTTAAATTTATTTATTTATTAAGTTTCAATACAATGTTCCTGTTGGTTGCTTCCCCTTTTTATAATATTGTTTGAATCAAGACTGCATCACTGAAGGAGATGAAACTCAAATATGACAAAGATTTGAACATTACTTTAAGCAATTAATATATTTAATAATTTAATATTTAATTACTTTAAGCAATTAATATATTTAATAATTCTCTGAACTATCTCTGTCTCTTTCTCATTGCATTGTGACTACATTTCAACATACAGGGTACATAGCACACAAAATAATAAATGCATTAACAAATTTCCTGCTTACATATAGCAATGTAAAAGAAATACAAATTGGATTTAAAGGGAGTGGGAAGAGACTTCTCTCCTTCCATAAAAAATCCTAAATAAAATGCTGATGAATCTACATTTATCTCACCCACTAAGAGGGGCGAGAGAGATGGATTATATAATTAAAAAGGGCAGAAGAGATTTCCCAGAACAATTGCCCAGTATCAAACATAATGTAAAATAATTTCCAGTTTTCCAAGACTTTTGAAAGAAACATTCTAATACAACTTGTAATCAAGAGTCAAAGATTAGAGTTTTAGACTGAGATTTTTAGTCTACTAGGTTTTAAGCACAATGAATGTGCATCACAGGACACAGGATTAACACAATGAAGTATCTGATTTTGATTGACAAAAGTTGTGAAATCCATAAAAACATTATATGGGGAGAAGGGCCCCTAATCAGTAAGGTACATTTCCTTAAGGAAATTGTAACTGAACTTCAAATATCATTATTATCTTTATACTTTGGATTCCTTATGTCACATTATCCATACAGCTGGTTCATAGATGAGGCATAGTCTACTAACACTACTTCTTACTCTACTGCCTGAAGCTGAAGCAGTTTGTGGCACTGGTTGGAAAAATGCTGATGATCCTAATTCATTACCAACACAGTTATAGTTGATCAGATGGCAGATTGTTTTCTAAGAAGTTAGAAATATGCAGGATTCTATTAATCTGCAGTATGCACACCCTTTTGTGAGCAGAATGTCGTAGTTATGTATTCAAGCACTCAGAAGTTTGTCAGAAAAATTGCCTTTGCATATGCAACTTTATAGCCTCTTTGAAACATCCATCAGAATATTTTAGTTACTTGACTCATTACATTTCTTCCTCTAAATCTTTAGTTGTATTTATTGCTATTCAAGGTAGTATTTTTTGTTCTTTTCTTTATTTCATGTTTGTTTGACCCCATACCTTATTTAACACACATTACTCAAAGCTTGAATTGAAAGTAAAATTATTTTCTTCAAGACTGTTTCCATGGTGGGTTAGCTATAGTGAATGAATGATGAATGAAAATTCCATAACTAGAAATTCATAAGATTCAATTAGTTACAGCCACTTTTCAGCTTGAAAATTAAGTTTTAATAATATGCCTACTAGGTTTGGGTATATAGTTTTGGTCACTTGAGACCTGACTTGTTCATACAGTAATTTATAGCATTGTCATCATTGAGAGAAGTTCTAATTGTGTTTCTTTACAACTGGAAACACAACAGTTCTTCAAATCTGATCCCATATTTTTCCCATGGTGTATCCAGAAAGATGGAAACATCACACTTTAGATGAAAGATATCTTTTCGAAATTTAGGTGTAGGTTCCTGGAATTTCCTTTTTCTTCCCTCCAGACTCAGCCATGCTTTCATCTTTCTTTCTCTCTTTCCCCTAAGAGACAGCTAGTTTACCACATCTTGTGGCTCTCTGGTCTGCAGGCCTCCTCTTCCTACAGAGATGGTCAGAGAGATATCTGAGAAACTGTACATTCTCAGAAGTTGTACAAATAGTATAAATTCAACAGGAGTATTCAACTTTAAAATCTTCTGCTTCAACTTAAGAATGGAAAATGGCATATCTTCCTGAAAGCTTGTCTAATTTTTCCACTTATAGAGATACTACTTTTAACATAGTTGCATTAATAATTGTATCTTTCTGTCTCACAGTCATCAGTTCTATCTCTAGTGTTACACATCTTCTAACCAGATATAAATGAATCAGACATCCTACAGAGAGCATTTTTTTCAATGCAGCCTGAGAGAACAAGGCATTCAATGAAGGCTTCTGTAAAAAAATGTATATGATCATAAAAGCAAAGGCTATATTATCATTCCTGTGTGTAGACCTTAACTTCAGCATTCCCTAATTCTAGGTATTCTAAAACCTAATTCCATATAAAAATCCAGTAATGTCCACAGCTATAGTTTTATTAAAGCATTTTCACATTTACATGTAAAACATTCATATCACAAACTAAATACAGACCTATACTCTCATTTGTATGTTTATATTGACTAGCTGTAAACATAAGCAAATCTCCCTCAATCGCCTGGAAGTATATTTGCATGGATATTTTGGTATTACCATTCTTATTGGTTAGCATGAAACACAATGACTTTTGAATTAATAAACAGCAAATGAATTAAGTTTAAAAGGAAGTCAGAATACACTGATAGGTAGAAAGGGAATTCCTGGGTCAAAGAAAACATAACTGCCTACATGTAGCAGTTGCTTGTATTTCAGCTAAATAAGAACTAACCAGACCAGCTGACAGCCAACCTCCCGTTAACTATCTCCTGAATTTATGCTATTTGCTACCCACCACCTGTTACTGACCACCATCATCTTCCCCTCAACATTTGTGATTTTGTGACACTTTATTTGTACCTGTCTGGATTTCTTAGACTTCTGAAGGTAAACAGACGTGGTAGATTCAAACATCTATATTTCTCATTTAGCCATCTATAGATCCTTGTTTTTTCCATAGCTATTCATCTACTTTTCCCACCAGTGACCCAGAAACTGCCAGGGGGAAGGAAAAGCTGCTGTCTTCAAAGTGAGAGCTTTCTACTACCACAGGTGCCACAGGAAATCCCCTCTCCTTCCATGTCACAGGCTGCTAATGTGATTGCTTTTTGACAGATATAATTCTTATGTCAGAATAAATAGATCAGAGCTTGAGTAAAGGGAAAGAGGGGAAAACAACAACTAAAATACTGTAAAGGTTAAAGAGGAAGAAATGTTTTTCATAAAATGTTTCCCTCTGTGTCCTGAAATACTCACATAAATACCATCTGCAGGGCTCAAGTCTGGCAGAAATCTGAGCCCTGATGAACTCCATGACTCCAAGTGTGTATAGTTGTTGATATTTATCAAGTGGGATAGCAACCAGGGGTGAAAGGGCTGTAAATACCACTGCATTCCTTTGTCTACATGCGGCAGTGAGGGCTGATGAGGCTGGCAAAGACCATGCTGCTCAGTGAAAGCTGAGCAAGAGGATGAAGCGGATGCTGAACAAGAACAAGTAATCTAGTTCATGAAATCCTAGTTAGGCAAAGCCAGAATGCCTTTGAGATTTGCATAGATGTCCGCAGGCAGCTTGTGCCCATTCTGGTGGTGAAACTCTGTTTGGAGGAGTCAGAAACTGACTGAGCTTGTTTGATAGGAAAAAAAATATGTTGCCATACTTGCAATCCAGTACAAAACTAAGACAGACAATGAGAGAAAATTAAAAACAAAACAAAACAAAAAAACCCCAAAGACATAGGAAGCTCATCAGCTGTCCAGCTGGGAAACACCTTCAGATTGCAACTGTTGCATATTTTATATTATACTATATTTTGAGACAATAATACTACAGACTAATACTTTTCAATTTCCTGTCTCAGATATCAGAAAAAGCCCATGATTTACTGAGACTGTAAGTGTTTTAAGAGCCAACCCAAAACAGGGCATGTGATTTTGTCTGATTAATGCTTACTATTACATCATAAATTAAATCTTAGGTGTTCTCAGTACTAAAACCACAGACTTCAAGGGCTTTCTTCACAGCAGACACTTTGTACTTGGCCAGCTGAAAACTCATTAAAAATCTCCAGCATACCCCAGCATACCTTCCATAAATGTAGACTGGAAAGACAGGATAGTGTCAATTTGCTAAATTTGGATCATAGGCTAACTCTACAGTCAAAGTTACAGCTGCAAAAAACTAAATCCAGCTGATAATGAGGACATTTAAAAGAACAGTCTGATGCATACATGCCTGTATGGAAAGCAGTCCCATGTAGTAATAAGTGGTCAGAGAGCCACAGCATACCCTGAGCACTATTGTGGAAGCATTTGTAATGGAAGAAAAAAGAGCCACTTTTATGTCTGTAAGAAATTTTATAGAAAGCAAATACAGAGATTTTTTTTAACAGGTGTAATGTAATGAGACAGATTAATAAGACAGGATTTAAGCTGCTGCATTTGTTATCAACTGATTCTCAATACTGCAATATTTTGAAGGTGAGAAAATGAGACTTAAGATACACCAAGCACCAGATTCTCAAAGACAGATTAAAACCCATAGCTTTCAGAGGGATTTTTTTCACACCTAATACCTGGAAATGGTATATTGAGAGGATATTGGAAGGTATTGGCTGGGAGTGAACAAAGCTGCTGCCTATGCAATGGACAAAAAGCTGTTTGAAGCAGAACAGTGATTTCAAACAAATATTTCAAATCTAGAACCAGGTGACAGGTAGGCAAGACAAACAACTAGAATGAAAGAGGGTGTTAGTGGCCGCATTCATCACTTGAAATCAAAAACCTGGATCACTTGCACAGGGGACAGGTTATACCATAGTTCAGGATTTGAGACAGAAAAATAGAAGGCTGAGTTCATCATGCATTTCCTGTGGAAGCACACATTATAGTACAGGTTTTAGAATTCAGATTGGTACATGATGACGAGGCCCTTTGCAATAAGTGAGCTAAAGCTGGTCTTAATATTGGCTCAGCTTTATGTCAGCTTTAGCTGAAGTTGCTGGTTTCAGTTACTGAGTGAAATGCAATATCTAGAAATTCAGACTAAACTGTCTAAGACTACCTTCTGCTTTAAATGATGAGATAGATTAGTTAGCCCTAGTTTAGACATCTCTAGATTGGACTTTTAAGTCTCAACAAGTCATTCTAGTCTCACTTTACAATTGACAACAAAGGGAAATTAATCTCATGCTAATAAAGGCATCTAAGAAGAGTAAGATAAATTACTCTCTGCAATGTTTATCTCTGCTGACTTTAAAAGAAACCATGGGAACTGGCTGATATTTACACACCTATGCTTTGGATGTTGTCAAGCCTGGGCAGATTAATTTCTCTTTCAAAGTTTTTTGTTTTCTTGTTTTTGGGTTTTTCTTCCCCTGACTTTGTGTTTAACACATGTGGAAGTAGATCCATTCTTGCTACTAAATTCTCTACACCTTTAGAAACAAGTGAAACACCCATTCATTTTTCCCATTCTTTGAAAAAATCACTGTTTTGCTGTGTCTTTCTTTCCATCATTAAAATATATAGAAATTGTAAATATAATTGCAGTAGCTGAGAGAATAAAGTGTTATTTTCACACATAAATATGTCAAAAGGAAAAACCACAACAAGGAAAATTTAAGAGCTCAATATAGGAAATGTGCAAAAGGAGAGGATTGCCTTTTACAGCTGTCTTGTGATGAGCTGGAATTCATTCATAGGAAGGCAGAATGTGATTTGCATGGTGTCAGCAATACCTGACTCAGAAGCTTCATAGTGAGAGGTTATATCCATACCATTTGAAATGACTTTTTTTCTTGTTTTCAATGATTTGTAAGTAATTTTAATATATCGTTATATAACTTATACAGACAAAAGTTTAACTGGGATGTCTTTCACCCAGAAAATGACCAAACAGCCTGCAAATGCACACATATCACATACTAACAAGTAATGTTCATCTGCCGACATTTGGAAGTAAATATTTCTAAGGAAGAAAGATTTGTGATAGCATCTTCTTTTGTCCCATTTTTTGCAAATCTAGTAGTAAAACAGACTTATAAGGGAAAAGAATGCTCCAGCAACGGCCTGATTACACAGAAGCTCTCTGTTCACTGCTGTCACTCATTTGTCAGTCACCAGGCTCTACAGCTCAGTGGGTGAGCTGGACATGGGTTTCTGAATTGTCTGAATTGTCACATTCTGTATCCTTGCACACTTCTGGTACATGTCATTTTGGTGGAAGGACTAGCTACAAATACATACTGCTTTTCAAAATAGATATGGCATACTTTAAAGCTCTCTTGCTGGTTTTGTGACCATCAAAAGAAAACTCCCTTCTTTTACAAGACATGGTCATTGCTGTACATTGACCCCCTTAACACTGATATAATTATCTAAAGATTACATTACAGTAATAAAAGTAAAGACATAAGTGTAGCATAACTGTACTTGAAGGTGTAAGAGGGGACTATAGAATTACTGTGTAAATAACTAAAATTGAGATTCAAACACAAGATGTCAGTGCTCTTATTATTGAGTGCTATGGGTAATGATTAAAAGAAGGGATCTGTTAGATGAACAATGGGTACATACCACTCTTTAGGCCTATACAGACTGTGAACAATTTTTCCATGGCAACCAACTAATGTAACAGTAGTAGTTCTAACAGATGGAGGCTTATTAACTCATCAAAAACAGGGACCCCGTATTAAAGTTAGTCTCACAATCAAAACTGATGAAAAGAAAAATTCTTTTTAAGTATATAAATCAAGTTGGCAAAACAAAGTAAGACAGCAGATACAAAAAATGATACTTTGGATGAAGTGCTCCTCCAGTCACCATTCTGTCTCATTTTCTGAGATTCCCCTGGAAGCCAATTGTTTAAATAACATAGCTAATGTTTATCTGGACTGCTTTTCTATGATTTGATAGTTTATTATTTTAAATCTTTGACAGTTCTTGATATAATGTTAAGTTACACGAACAGAACCTAGTAAGGAGACCGAAAACCCACATCTGTTTCTTAAACAAAATCTTATCTCGAACATACATTAACTTTTTTTTTTTTTTTTTTTTGCATCTGCAGCCCTAATCAGGTAGGGCTGCACATCCAGCATTTACCAATGCCTACGAAGAAGCAAACTATTGTATAGTGAGTTTCTTAAAAAAATTATTGTAGTTTCATTCTGTAATGAGATTAACTTGTGCAAGTCCTAATTTGCCCACCCAGATCATTTATCATAAATGGACTTTGTGGAAATTCTTACAGAAAACAAACTTAATAAAAGAAACAAAATTACCAAAGTGTTGCAAAAAAACCTCAGATATTTTTATGCAACTTGAGATAGCTTGTCTCTGCTCTTCCAAAGAATTATCAGGACATGCAAAAAAATCCAATTACTGAATATATTCTGAAATGCTACATAGTAAGGCACATTTTGGATGCATTTTTATTACAAAATGGGGAAAATAAAATATAACATTCCAGCAATATACATCAAGGCATCTCAGTTGTAAAAGTCTTTTTGTCTTTTGTATCAATGACAAAAGCCAAATAATATTTTATGACGTTTCATTCTAAATACTGTAAAGACTCCAAATTGTTTTCAGTATTGTCACATTTCAAATATTAAGTTAATCTTTTTTACTCTATAAATAAAATACTGCATTTGTGTGCTTACTACACAGCCTTTTCAGAAATAAAAGTCAGCACTTCTATTATAAGTTTGTGGGTTTACTTTTCAGGCACTTAATATATTGGTATGTATGGGTGACTGTCAGACTTTATGGCATTTCATTACATCCAAGCAAGAGGAGAGAAAGAGAGATTCTGAAATGTAAATTTGACAACTCATTGAAAAGTACCAGTACAGCTTTGATTTTTCAAAGTGCGTTTCTTGTTGCAAATGAAATTCAATAAAATTTGAAAACCACTATAGAGACTGCTGTATACTTTTGACATTTGAATTCTGCTCAGTCAAGTATAAAGGTACCACCCCACACCTTATTGTTGTCTGTTTAAATCTTTCATAAAAGATTAACTTGCAGTATCCATGCCACTGGCTAACATTCATTTTGACACTGATGAAATTACCTGGAGTGATGCAGTCTCCTGAGGCACACTGTCACAATTAATGAAATATGAAGGGACCAAAGAAAATTTCCTGGCTCTGCATAACAGAGCTGAGGAAGAAAAAGGTAAACAGAAAAGGCAAAGTAAAAAAGAAATAGAAAAACCCTTTGAAAAATATGAGTGAGGACACATTTGCCTCCAAAGTAATCTTCAAATTCCACAAAAGCAAAAGAGATTTGCCAACAGTCATGGTCTAGAACAGTATGCATACGGCCTTTTGGCAATTTTCGTAAGGGTATCATATACTAGAAAGGCAAGAGCAGTAGAAGGTAAATGATCCTGGCTGAGTTAAAGAAGGAAAATAATAAGGTTCAAGCCCACTTCTTCTTGCCAGTACTTAAGTCCACCCGGCTTTCTCAAATCTTTCTCCCAAAGCAGTCTTCCTTTTTATTGAAACTGAATTTGCCAACAGTCATCACACTTGAAAAAATGAAAAATAACTGTTTGCTATAATTTCTTTACACAAGAGCTTATAACAGCATATGAGTCAAATGGAAATTACACTAAAGGCTTCCAGTAACTCCAGAGGACTTCAGATCAAAGTGTAGGAAGGAGTATCCTTGTGAGTCCTGAAACCACAGGCTGAGGAAACCTTCATTATAAAGGAATTTAAGGAACTTTCCCAGAAAGAAAAGTTGTGTTTATACAAAAAAAGACACCGATATAAACTTTTATAATGATATTGGCATAATCTCAATGCTATGGGCAACACTATTCTGGTTTCAGAATCTCTCGTTTTTTAATGAAATTATTGAGGCAAGAATGCAGCGCTAAACTCGTACTAGAACAGATAAGGGGGAAGGGAAGGTGTGAATCCTGTCCAGTTGGCTAAGCTTTTCTGGGACAAGAATGAATGAATCAGTGCTGTTGACCTTCATCTTATATATATATATATATATATATATATATATAAGAATGCAGTGAAGAAACTCAAAAATATAAGGCACTTTTTTCCTGCCTTTTTCTTAGCCATTTATCTATGACATTTAAAAGATTATTATCGTTATCACTTCAAAGGTCTATATCAGGCCTTTATCACCACTTTCATCATTTACAGAGATCCAGAGTTTGAAGTGTACTAGATGTAGTTACTGACCAGGCATCTCTCTGTAACCTCCTTGAGCTTGCCTTGAAGCTCTTCATCCATTTGGTAACTTTTGAGTACTGCATTGCCTCTCTTAATTTCCAGAAACTTCACCACAGTAGATTTGTCATATTGAAATATTAATTTTGGTAATTTTAGAATTCAGATGAATGGTGAGTTTTTCAACTGTCACTTTTAACAAGTAAACTACTTCTCATGCTTTTGTTACTAATATTCATTCCCTTAAACTTTTCAAAGCAATTGTGGGCAATGGGAAAGGTAGCCACAACTGTAAAGAAGAGCAAGTCATCAGCTGCTGGGCACAGTGCAATTCAAACACATACTAAGAACAGTGTGAGATTATTAAAAAATTAATTTCACTTTTTATACTTGCAAGCCTTAAAGGAAACAGATTTTATGCTACCATTTTATAAACTGGAACAAAGAATATTCAAAGTGACTAATGAACAGGCTTAAAAGCAAACTTTTGCCTCATTCTAGTTGGAAATATTATTCCCAGCATAAAAACTATGAATCAGGATTGAAAAGTACAGTTAAACTAAATAGCAAGTTACAACCCATTTATTTCTGTCTATCAATAACAGATTTTGGGTACTACCAATGCATCATCATGAATTAAAAAAAAAAAGAAAAAAAAAAGCAAGCTTTTGATAAGCTTCCTTCCATTATAGTATTTCCTGATCTGTAGCACTTACTAGGTGGAAAACTGAAGATAACTTCTGGGATCTTTTTATCTATTGTGCTGTATGAATACAGGCATTGCATTACCAGTGCTTCAAAGAGCTCTGCTAATTCCAGTGGTTAATTAAAACACCCAGTGAGACATAGCACTACCCCAAAAGTACTATTTTACCCAGAGCGGCCAGCATCATTATCAGAGACAGTTCAGTAACCAGAATATGTTTTTTACTACTATTTCAAACCTTTCAGCATTTTACAAAAAGAGTATTTAATTTTTAAATGTAAGTTGATGTTGATCTCAATCAAATGAAAAATTACAAGAAAATTTAGAACACAAAATAAGAATTTTACAATTTCTATATACATTCTATATACATCTATTTTACATTCTATATACATTTCTATCTATAATTCCTAAATAAACTTCAGTGCATTAATGATTACTAAGCTGCTATGCTTCAAAGAGGACTGATCATTTCAGATGCCTTCATTTTAACTAGTTAAGTACTGGCCCTGAGGTCTTTTGGCAACATTAATAGGATATTTCTTAAATTTCAGTGCACAGCTGAACACCTGTAAGCCTCTCTTGGAGTAGAGAGTTATAGTACCAGTAACCACACCAACAAAACCAAGAGAAAGTGACGTACAATTAGGTCCTTACATGTAATAGCATTTGATTTTATGAAAACACCACCTCATTAGAACATTAGAACTCAGAGGAGGATTTGGAGAATTATTGACCTGTCAGCCTCACCTCTGTGCTTGAGAAGGTCATGAAACAGATCCTCCTAGAAGCTGTGCTAGGAGCTATGGAGGGACAGGGAGGTGATTTGAGACAGCAGCATGGCTTCTCCAAGGGCAAGTCCTGCTTAACCCAGCCAGTGACGTTCTATAATCGAGTGATCGCATCAGTGCACAAGGGAAGTGCTACAGAAGTAATTTACCTGGATTTCTGTGAAGCCTTTGACAGAGTTCCCCACAGCACCCTTCCCTCTAAATTGGAGAGAGGTGGCTTTGATTGGTAGGCAGTTAGGTAAGGAATTGGTTGAACAGTCACATTCAGAGGGCAGGGTCCACGGCTCAGAGTCTCCACGAACATTGGTGACAAGTGGTGTCTCTCAGGGTCCATGCTGACACCAGCATTATTTAATCATTAATGACAAAGGCAGAGGGATCGAGTGCACCCTCAGCAAGGTTGCAGAAGACACTGAACTGATCAATGCAGTCGCCATACTTTAGGAATTGGATACCATCCAGTGGGACTGGGACAAGGTCAAGAAATGGGCCCATGGGAATCTCAGGAGGTTTAACAAGATCAAGGGCAAGGTGCTGCACCTGGATTGGGACAACCCCTGCTATCAGCACAGGCTGGGGATGAATGGATCCAGAGCAGCTCTGCCAAGAAGGACTTGGGAGTGCTGGTGGCTGAGAGGCTGGACATGCCCCAGCCATGAGCACTCGCAGCCCAGAAAGCCAAACATGTCCTGGGCTTTATCCAGTGTGGGCTGCAGGGCCAGGGAAGGCATTCTGCCCCTCTGCTCTGCTCTGGTGAGACTCCACCTGCAGGGCTGCATCCAGCTCTGGCCTCCCAGCACAAGAAGGACATGGAACTATTGGAGCAAGTCCAGGGGAGGTCACCAAGTTAATCAGAGGGATGGAGTACTTCTCCTATGAGAAAAGGATGACTGTTCAGCCTGGTGAAGAGAAGACTTTGAGGTGGCCTTCCAGTACCTAAAGGGAGTCTACAGATGGAGGGGCACTTTTTTCAAGGGCATGTACTGACAGACCAAGGGCAAAGGGCTTAAAATGTAGGTTTAGATTAGGTATCAGGAAGCTATTCTTTCCTGTGAGGGTGGTGAGGAGCTTGAACATGTTGTCCAGAGAAGCTGTGGATGCCCCATCACTAAAGGCATTCAAGGCCAGGTTGGATGGGGCTTTGATGCTGATTTAGCATCCTTGATTATGGCAGGGCAATTAGAACTAGATCATCTTTAAGGTCCTTTCTTACTCAAGCCATTCTATGATTCCATGATTCTAATAACTACAAGATGACCTTCAGCCAGTACTCCCCTGGCAAAACAGGTTTATATCTTGGAACAGACCCAACTTATACATTAATTCTATACAGCCTCATACTACTACTGTCTTCCAGGAAAAAAAAAATCCCTACCAAATTTAGCTGAGTGTTTTTAGTGTTACCTACCACTCTTCTCTGAAATCTATTTTTTAAAAAGTAATTAAGCTGTACCAACCGATCCAGAAAAGAGATTCATGCATCGCAAGAAAATTTCCTACACTCTTCCCTTTCCTGGACTAGAAAGCATCTTTTAACTTTACGCAACAGGATCAGAGGGATAATTGCCCAAAACTAACAAATATCAATGACATGAGACCACTATGGAGTAAAAGTTACATTCAACTTACATTCTAAGCTAACACTTGATAACTTGAGTTATCAAAAGCTACCTGCCCTAGAGCCATTCATCCCAGATTGTAACACATTTCAGTCACTGCATAGAATGTCACTGTAGAAGCCATACAGCTGAAACCAAATGAAAAAAGAAAAAGAAAAGCCAACTGGTAGAGGACACGAACATCCAGTTGTCATCAGAAACCATTTTTTCATGAAACAGTCTATCACTGTTCTCTCTGTCTCTTAAGTGAGACCTATAAAATACCTTTAACATATGAGCCTGGAAGCTAAAACCCATTTTTATACTGGACAGTAAAAGTTATAGACTGAATAAAGATATTGCACATTCCATTTTTCCCAGTGACACTCTGCCAACTAGCCCTGAATGTTACACAGGCATTCACCACCTGCTTCTGTCAGCTCCATGCAGAATAATGATTTTCCCACCTCTGCTTTATTAACCTCCCCATTTTCATCAACTGCCATACACCCTTTTCTCTCAAATTGCTTTACTGATTAGCAGAATGACACAACCAAACACAACTGCTTCTAACTGGTAGCTAATTTTTCACTTTTCTCTTTCTGATTCACATCTAAACACGTTTGAGTGCCCCATTTCAGCTAAGTCAGTCAATCTAAAAAAGGACATATATTTTCTTCTTCCTTTTTTTTCTGATTAAATTGTGATGATATATGGGCACACAGTTCCACAAAATCTTCCTGAATTGATTTAATAAAAGGTATTTATTTGCAATTAGCTTCGTTCAGGGTAAGAAGTTAAATGGGAGTTGAAGATATGATATGAAGTACCATGAAGGATGTACAGATGGATTTAATTTTCAATATTTCAATATTCAAAAAAAAAATCTCCTTTGCAAAAGATATATAGGCATTATGCCTAACTATGTTTGGACTCAGGTGCAAATATAGAAAAATACTTGGAACAAAATGCTTACACTTTATTTTTTATTTGTTTGAGGTACTAAAAAAAAAATTTAAAAAACCCAACAAAAAACATACTGAAATCACTGGGAGTTGTGGAAGTTTTCAAGGTCAAGTTGGATGAAGTATTGAACCACCTGGTCTAATGGAATGTGTCTCTAACCATGGCAGGGGTGGGTAGAACTGGATGGCATTTAAGGTTCCTTCCAACCTAAAACGTGCTATGATTCTGTGAATCTACAATATTTGGTAACTCTGAGAATCAAGTCCTTTCTTATTTAATACAGTTGATAACATCTTCAGAGTCATTTAACTATGTTTTAAAAGTGACATATCAGATGAAAAGAAATAAAATGTCTGAATCCCCATTATCAAAAAACCCAAAAAGTTGTAGCACCAGCTGTCTCCAGACAAAGTCAGGTACAAAGTAATAACTTTCTCTTTGCAGCACCTGTATTCAATTTCTAAAGTACATCTGTCATTTTATTTTAACAAAGTCTAACAAGATCAGTTCACAGCCATCTGTGTCTCTCTACCTTGAAAGCAATTCAGATTAAGGCACTGCTTTAAAAAATACCATTCAAAGCAAAGCAACACAGAGCAGAACAAAACAATTGCGCAAGATTAGAGATGACATTTTGAAGTTCCTTACAGCCAACAATAGATACCTCCATGCACCTACAAATGTAAGGCACTCAGTGCAGAGCTTGCAGAGGACACCCCTGTCTCTTTTCAGCAGCAGATCTATTGCACCACCACAGAGTTAAACCTTCTGGAAGGGCTTACACATTTTTGACATCCCATGGTGCTCACATACCCTTTTATTTAATCATCCCCTGCTATGAACGAGATCGGGAAGGCTTAGTATAATCAATGCTTCTATTTCCTCAGAATCCCTGTAGTGGAAAGTGAGCTGACAGAGGAGTCAGGCTTTCTATAGCAAGAAGTCTCCAAACAATGAGACTCCAGCCACAGGTTCTTCCTGTGGCTATAGGTTCTTCCTAAGCAGAACAAGCAAAGAAAAAGCAGAAAATGTACATTTAAGTAGCTTAGGCATGATTTTCTAACTTCCCACTTAAGAATAAAGTGTCTTAAAAACTGTGTATCAAAGCATAATTATTTAACGAAAACTAAATGAATAAGGATAAGCCTCTGAGTCTCACTGGATATAGTCTCCCCGCCTTCTATAAATAAAAGTCTACTTTGATCCAAGTCCTTCACACATGGTATCAAATCACATCTGCCAGAATAGCAGGAGTTTGGAAATACAACAATGTGTGGCATTAGAAACAGAATTTCTGATGCAGAAATTAGGACCAAGGGAAAGACAGCCCATTAATTCAGTATTAAAAGGAGCCAATTTAAGGGAATGAAAACAAAACACAAATGGAAAATTATCAGATCAGAGCCAAACACTGTGGATTTATTTTAGTCCCTCTGTAGTCAAACAGAGGATTTATTTTTCCTCATTTTTCCTCATTTTTACAATTAAAACTTTGCTATAAGTAATGAAAATAAGTTGTAGTCTAATTATAAAAGTGATACTTTTTGTCTAAAGACAGATGCACAACTTGTAGATCAGGCAGTTTATTGCAAATGCCACTCAGGGTCTAAAGTCACCGACAGATAAGGAGCTAAGTATAGCTGAATCCTGTCTGTACAAAGGAAGGAGCTGCTGCTGGGAACTTTTGGAGCTTTTGCACCAAGCTAAATGCTGAGTGCCAGAAACCTCAGGACACATGGGAAAGATGTCAAGTCCAAATCATTACTACAGAGCCCATCTCTGAGATCATGATGGACTCAAAGGAACAAAACCAACAGGACATGGAAGCATGGAAAACACCTAGCCAGTCAATCAAAGACCACAAATACGGCAAAGGCAAGGGACTGTTGAGAACTTAAGGCATTTTGTGCCAGGTTAACTGCAGAGAACTAAGCAGCAATTTGAAATTATGAGTAATGGGTGGATTATAAACACATTCCAGTAGCTCTGTGCTGGAATGTAATGAAACCATAGACTCTTCCAAGTAGCAGCAAAAGGAAAACAACATCTGAGGTTAGAATTCATGCTGACTTGGAATCTTGACAGGTACTTATGGCAGCAGGTATTTGGGAAGTAAAAGACATAGACCTGTGAACTCAAAAATGTCCTTATACTCAAATCTATTTTTATGAATAGCAACATATAATTTTGTTTTTCTCCTTTCACAAATACTCTATTTCAACTTTTAAAGTCTCTGACTAGGAAAAAACATTATTATCAGGTAGTCAACACCATGCATCTGACAATGCTACTATAAACGTCCAACTCTATCAGGAAACATGAAAAAACAGCGTGTGCACTAAATAGTATACCTAGGTATCAACATTTTGTTCAAACAAAAATTCTTTTCTTCTCTCTATAAAAATCACTGGCGTCAGTGCTCTTTCTTTCCTATACCTTCAAAGAAAGCCACAGTTCATTTCTCATATGTTCCCAGAGAAGATTCAAGTCTTTCCTTAAGTACTGTGACAGAGAATGCTACAGCAAATACAGCCACGAGTGAAGCTGGCAGCATTGAACCCCTCATTTGGTGGGAAAACAATTACCTGTCCTTCCACTCCTCAGCTTGTGCTCTTTAAGTACTCCAGATTATCACTCAACTTTTAAAATGTTACTGTAATGAACAGTAGTCTCTTTCCTTTTGGGTCTTTAGTGTTTTGATTTGATTATTGCTCAGATAATAGAATCTTGGGTTGTTTACACAGTAAACAAATATGCGAATTTCACATATATTGTGTGTGATGGTTTGCCTGGTTTTGTTGTGAAAAACTTAGTAAACTCTACTTAGAGGACACCTGATCTATCTAAATTATTGAAAAGATAACACTTTTAAGAATCGTAATTACTATTTTTAAAGTGTAGGTATGTAACATTGATTTTATTTTTTTTTCTCCTCTGTTTCTAAATACCCTGAGGTCTTCACAAACTTACTACTACTTACAAACTACTTGCCTTTATACTTTAATTCAGGGTCACTTTCAGATTGTGAAGCTCTTGAAATGTTACACTTCATTGACATAGATATTTAAAAATTTCCCACAGTTGCCTAAAGTGTCTAAGGCCCTTCAACATGTCCCTTTATGTGAGATATTGGCATGATCCTGATTGAAGCAATGCAAGATCTCTGAGAAATTCATGTCCTTTTGGGCTGGCAGCTAAAGGATAGGCAGTCTCATAGGGCAAAAAAACCCAGACATGAAGGATGAAATCCAACTCTCACATAAAGGTACCACATTTACTTACATGCCCTAGCTCCTACTATCATCAACAGGGATAAAAATTTTAATAAAGTTGCCTGAACCTAAACATTCAGCACCATTTGAAATTTAGTAACGTATCCCACCTGCCCTTCAGCTGCTACTCCAGAAGTGACATAAATGCTGTCTTTTATCTGGCAGAATGTCCCAGAAAGCCTACAATGGTTTCAGCAACACCAAACACGTCTGGGCAGGAACCAGAAGGTGTCCTTGGCCAATTCAGTCAGGGCCTTGAGAGCTAATTCCTGGTGCTCGTTCAACTACCAAAGCAGTGCCTGCTACCTCCTGGGATGTCAAGTAGGGACACTGATTTGATACTAATAAATAGGTTGTTGGAATTTATGGTCTGTATTTGCAAGATGTCTCCTGACTAGGATGAGAAGTCAGAACTTGGTTTGCTTGCAAGCACCTGCACAGTATACAACTAAATTTGAGCGTTCTAGTTAGCAACTAAGTCTCACCCAAAGAATATCATTCCCTGTACATAAGCAACTCTATCCTTCTCCACGAGTCTAATACAACTTTGGTGTCAATTCAGGTGACTAAATAAAGATGTCTAGTGTTATTTGGAATGTTCTGTGACAGTCAAGACATGAGATGTCATGGGTTATACCAGGGACTATGCTTTTCTGAAGTTACAGCTGGAAGCTTTTAAAAGGTATCCTAGGTACTAGGTGACTACATATAGGTTATTTAATTAAGTCATCTACATTTTTATTTTCAACATGATCACAGAATTTTTAGTTTAGAAGCCCCAAAAATCATGCATGGCTAGATGCCAAGAAGTGAAATGTTCCAAAATAAAGGCAGAAAGCATCTAGAGAAGGCCAGCAAATAAATTTACATTTTTCCCGACTTACAAACAAAACTATTAAGAATATAAGCTCAATTTATTAAAATACAAGAAACAGAACCTCAAAATTTCCCACTTATTATGAATTAATTCATCTAGAATTATTGGTTATCCATTCTGAATGACATGCTAGGACCTCAAAAATCTCTTGAGATTAATCTACAATTGGATGAGCTCTCTCCAACTAACACCCCACCCCTTTGCTACCTTGTATCACTTTAAATGGATGCATTTTGTTCAGACACTCTAAAATTGCCTCTTTTGGAAAACATAGGTTAATTAGTTTCTTGCATGCTCTAGCTGAGCTGCAGCGACATGCCTAGTCACCAAGGAATCCATTCAAAGCTCTGTGAAACAATTTATAAGTACTACTTTTGCACTGCCTTAGAGAATTAAAGCAAAAGAGCACTAATAATAATGAGGAATTTTGCTAGTAAACAAAATATATTCTGTTAAAAAAACCCCAAACAAACAATAAAACATCTACCAGCTAAAACAAAACTGCAGTGAAGTTCTTGATACGCTCACTTCATATCACTGTAGCGTTTTACTGAGAGAATAGTTTTTCCTTTGGTCATGCATTTTACTGGCTCCCAATGTTACAACCTTCTAGGAAATTAAAGGGTCTGCATAATGGACACTTCTTGATTTCTTATCCTATTTCACCCCATTTTGAAGAGAAATCACCCAACCAAGGGTGTCAAATGTGGCAGAAGCAGTAGCTCCCTCCATTCCCAGAGGCTTCAAGAACTTTCTCAATTTCATGCTTCTGTGCACAACTTTATTTACACTAAAACCATTCTGTTTTGTGGTTCAGAGAAAATACTTCTTCTTGATCTCCCAGCAAATCTTGGCTATATTATCTGAATACTCTGTGAAGCTTTGACTCTTTACTATAGACTGCAGCTGACATATCAGGTGAAACACAAGTGAACTGCATAATGGAAGTTAATGTCCCGTCAAAATGGGGTCAACAGGATACAATCAAACGTGTATATCAACTACTCACAATGTGCAAGCTTTTCTTCAAAATAGTATTTAGATTTGAAGTGGATGCACTAACACAAATATCTAATATGCAGCGATGGGGCTCTGCTAGTTATCTTTTTGAAATACAAGTTGGTGTGTCAAAGAGACACTTTCAACAGTGGTCATATAAATAATAAATAAACTTAAAATAATTTTTTAAGAAATATTTTACCTGTACAAAATTTTATTGTACCTGTGTTTGTTCATTTCCATGAATAAACACAGGTACAAATATAAAGCCCAATACTTCCGGGGCTGCTTTTGACATGCTTAGTTACAGAACCTTTTTAAAAATTACTTTTATACTGTTTGTCTTTGTAAATTATCAATTCAAATTCAACTATTCAGCATAGTGTCTCCATAATAAATCTTCAGGCATATATGTGAAGAAATAGATTACTTTCTTTAATTCAGTAAACACTACTGAATACCTATCTTTTACACAGAATTTTGAGCCTCTCTTCAAAGCTCTTATTTAAATAAGTTAACTACTTAGACACTTTTCTAATGCAAATTGGCATGAATTGAAAGACACACTGAAAAGCATTTTTGCTGCATAACATTCAAAGTTAAATGTACCTACTTTGTACTTCTATGGAAGTACATCTATTCCTTACTTGCCTGGAACTTTTCTCACAAGAATTTAAATTATAAGATGAAAGAGAATACTTGTATTTCACAGTGTGATGGAAGGGACCTGGTTCAATTTCTGACTTTGCTTGTTCTGACCCAGCAACAGGTGTTTCATTCAAATTAATCAGAAAAAAATCTCAGCTATATAGAAAACAACAGCACAAAATTACAATTGTAGTACAAAATACTGCTGAGAAATCTTCATTACTGTCCATACAACTGCATTTTCGGAAGCCATTTGTCCAGATTGAAAGTGCTGATGGAAGTTGTACTCAGTCTTCTAAGTACTGAAAGATCACCACATGACTACATACTTCCATCTATGTGCAGCTGTATCTGGAATTCTGGATCTCTTACAGCAACTTCATTTTGTACCTTTGCTATCACAGAACATTTTAGCAAGCTGCAGCCAAAAAAAAGTATTGGTGGAGATAACAGTATTTTACATTTTATGTTCCTTCATAATGAAATACTTTCCAGTTTCTTGCTGTGATATGGAAATTTTATTCAAGTGTCTACAGTTGGCAAAGACTTCCAATAAGAAGCCTTTTAAAAACTCTTCAGAAATTTTACTCCATTTTCCTTCATGACACAAGAGACAGTTTTACAAATCACCAACATTAAGGCACTATGATCACAACATCAGAGAATAGCTGAGGTTTAAATGGACTGCTCGAGCTCAACTAGACCAACCTCCCTATTCAAGTGGGGCCATCTAGAGCAGGTTACCCATGATTGTGTCCAGACAAATTTTAAGTGTCTCCAGGCATGGACACTCTACCACATCCATGGGCACCCAGTGACAGTGCTTGCTTACCTTCACAGTCAAAAAGCGTTTCCTGACACCCAGAAGGAACTTCTTCTCTTTGAGTTTGTGCCCATTGCCTCTAGTCCTGGGGCTAAGAGGAACTTGGCTGTTGCAGACATCTTTTCATGAAAATCCTTTCCTTAGGATTTTTCCTCCTGAGAAGCTGAGAGGCTTCAGGAACAAAATGTAAGCATTGATTATCTGCTGCTGTGGAATGCCACAGGTGGATCTGTGATTGGCTCATCTTGGATGTTTCTAATTAATGGCCAATCACAGCCCAGCTGGCTCAGACAGAGTCCGAGACAGCTCCCTTCGTTATCATTCTTTTCTTTCTATTCTTAACTTAGCTAGCCTTCTAAGGAAACATTCTCTTCTATTCTTTTAGTATAGTTTTAATGTAATATATATAATAAAATAATAAATCAGGCCTTCTGAAACATGGAATCAAATCCTCGTCTCTTCCTCCAATGTAAGACCCCTGTGAACACCATCACACTTGGCTACATCCTTTTTGCACCATCCCTTCAGCTTTGTACAAGTTGATACAATCGTCACCCTGGACCCAACCTTCTCTGCTCCATGCCAAACTGTCCCAGCGCTCTCAGCTTCTTCACATATCTCGAATGCACCAGCCTTTAAATCATTTTAGTAACTATTCACTGGACTTGCTCCAGTGTGCTCATGTCTTACAACTCCAGGTGCTTTTCTGCAAAGTTGGTTTCCATCCAGTCCTTCCTCAGCCTGTGCTTGCCCATGGTGTTGTTATTCCCCAGGCACATGGCTTTACACCTGTGTTTGTTGAACTGCATGAGATTCCTGTTTTTCTTTATCCTTCTTAAAACAAATTACTGTGGGACAACACTCTGGAGAAATACAACCAAAAGGTCAAAACTATCAGAAAGATTTAACTTCTCGGAGTTTAAGGTACTATGGCCCTTTGAAATGGCTTAAGGGATTTTACTTTGTAAACTTTCTATGTTTGTGAAATTTCTTCCTTCAATATCAAATCCATGCCTTCTTCTTCCTCTTATCCAAAGGTGAGACTGTCTAAATATGAACCTATATAATGAAAAGCTTGAGTTAAGCAATGGAAAAGGAACAAAAATCCCATATGTGCAATAGCATAAATCTTTGCTTTTTTCATTTTGACTTATAAAAGAAAAAAACTTCTCTCTATAAACCAATGTGATATGTTTAAAATCACTCCACATCTGTAGATTTTCAATTTTATTTTTTGCTTTCTGTATGAGGCCAAGTGGCCATCATTTTATTATGTCATATAATCCCATGTGACAATAAAAATATGGAATAATCATAATGTAACAGACTTGCATCCAATCATACGAAGGAGAAAGAAGACACACTACAAATCTTCAATATTTACAAAAGTGGTGTGCTAAATTGTTATATTCTTTCAAATCTTCCTTAGAACAATCTAACTACATGATCTGACTTCACTGCCTTGATCTACAGACCTCTCTGCATCTCTGATAGCATTTTCCCAACATTTGCTGTTAGTTGCCCATTGAGCATCTGCTAATTTGACATTTATTAGTGCAATTTTTAAAAATCTTTTTCCATCTCTGGCCTGAGATCAAAAATACCAGAATGAGGTACATTCTTCTTTAGAGGAGTCAAAACTGGACAACAGTCTATCTTGTTTTTTGAGAAGCCCAGGATTAGATTACAATTAACATTTTAATTTCTTCATTTAGCAAAGTGATTGTGACATTATTCTGTTTGATAGGGGATTACCTTTCCAGCCTTGACCTTGATTTGGTTTATCTCTAGCTTGCTTTAGAACTGTGGTGGCAGAGAAATATTTATCATATGTTGACTCATACACACACACACCAGTGATTAAAGGATAGTAACAGCAAGCACTAAATTCTGTACTGAATTAACATTATCCATGGTTTTAACACATAAATGGCACAGAAAAAAAGTATCATTGACTCTAGAATAAAGCATTATGTAGAGTGGGGCAAGCACAGGATGGTGGCACAGACAGTGAAGGTGCTGATACAGAAGGAGGACAAGACAGGCCCTAGACTTACAAATAAATCACCAATGCTTTGGTCACTGGTCACTACAGAGATTCAGTCTCAGGAGCTGGGTAAAGCTGACTTCAGTTCAAGGCAACAACAAGCAAAGGTCAGGAATACTTATGCATTTGTCTTGGGACCTAGTGAAGGAAGAAAAAGCAAGCAAACTCAACAGAAGATTTAGGAAAACTTGCAAGCAAATATCCTCCCAAGAAAAAGCAGGATCATGGAGGAAGCATTGCCCAGCACCAGCAGTGGCCTTCTGCAGTACAAAGCTGCAATGCTGATATCACTCTTGAAGAAGATGAGTGCTGACTGCCCTCAGAAACAGAGAAGCAGAGGAAGGGAATAACCCCAGGGAAAAGAGGCACATTTAAACATGAACTCATACTGGGAGTGTAGCATTTTAAATTGTATTATTGGGCCATTTTTTTATGATTGTGTTCTTTTCTGTACCTGGAAGAGCAACCATTATTTGGTTAACTGGTAAACTTTGCACCATACTCACAATATATTTTTGGCTTAGTATGAAAGGTCTGGGTTTGCCCATAAAAAAATTTTGCATGAAACACCAAATCTGTTTAAGAAGAGTAAATGCTCTGAGCTTCCACAGTCTCTTTCCAAGTCTTTCACATATTTTCTTGCTCCAAACATCTTCTATGATTTTCTGCACCTCGTGTTCACCTTCGTCTTCCATTTCAATATCTGAAAATATTTTACATTCAATAGCAACACTAATTTTCAGATGTTTTTTATCATTCCCAGAGAAGCTCTGAATTTCCTTCCAATGTCTTATTGCCCAAATATCTGGAAAATTGACTTTGGGATTCAATCCCTGACATATTTGAAACACTGACCCATCAAATTGGCAAACTAGTTCAGCATGCTAAAAGTGGCAAAATGTAAGCACTGGATTCAGCTTTATTTTGTGAGAAATATAGGATTTACCTAAAGAAAAATATTCTTTGAATTTAAGGCAAAGTAAATTACTTGACTAAGAAAGAAAAGAAAAATAAAACTATATATTATATATATAGTTTTATATATATATATATATATATATATATAAAATAAAGCTATATATTTTTCTTTTGAGATTATTTTGTGCTTTGTAATTTCTCAGAAAAACTATTTCAAGCATTTTAAAATAACAAAATTCTCCACAGGATATTTAATACAAATTTTTCATTTTAAAGCTATTAATTTTCAAGTTCATTAAAAATTTACAGAAAAAAATACACTGTTCAGCTGATACATCCTCCCCGCACATATTTTGTCTTATCAGCTTTCAAATAGAGGGAAAACTATAAATGTGATTAGACTAGGACAGGACAGACTAGGCCAGAACTACACCTTTCATCTTCAAGGAATGGATGCAAGCAATACTTTAATCATCTTTCCAATGCCTACTGATTCCTGTGAGATAAAAGTGCATGCTTAAGAAACACAGCATCCTGTCCTCGATGTTTCTGTCCCTGCACAAATCAAAACATCTTCAAGCATTGTCATTTCCCCAACTCTGAAAGCTATCTGGATGTCTATATAACATATTCTGCATCTATGGAGATGAACAAAATATAAGTAAAAAGATCATAATATTATCCACATCATTATGACATTAAAAATAATCCTGGCAAAAATACCGTGACAAAATACAAAATTTCCATGAATTTCCATTCTGCTCTTCATGGAATTAAAGAACATCCTCTCCCAGTGATGAAAATAAAAACCAGGCCATCAGTGTATTCAAACAGTAGGCCAGAAAAATATTTTAATAAATGCTTCCATCAGATTCTGACTCTTCTAATTTTCTGTGAAAAACTTATTTAATACATCAATGTACCACAATTTCATAGCCGGTGGGTTAATTGTGGGAAAAAATTAATTTGTTAGTATTTTAATCTGCACATATTTGGGTATGACACAGTCAAGTTTATAAAATAATAAACCGATAAGATAATAATTATTGCTACTCCCAGTAAAAATCATAATCACTGACACTTGGTGCCTATTCCCAGACCCTTCTTTCAACAGATAAAGTAGAGCCCCTCTTTCTAAAAAAAAATGTCTATAGAGATATTTCATGGATAGTTAGAGGAATGTTGGTCATGTCAAGTACCAGTTACATTCCGAAAATACTGTTTTGAACATTTCTTTTAGATTTGCCTGTGCATTTTTGTCACACAGAAATATTTTCATCTTCTTCTTTGTCAGTGTTTCTCACTGTGACATGTTTTGGTTTAGAAATACATACAGTGTTCTTCAAGAAAATAAAAGAGGACAGTTTTTCTTTATTCATTCCTGCAACTATTTTCAATATGCATAACTGTACAATTAATTTACCAATGTTGTTCCAAAATTAGGACTTCCAAACATAATATTTCAGAGTTTCAGTTTTAGGCTGGACAAAGTTCTACTGACTTCACTGGGACTGCACTAATCAAAGAACTAGCATACGTAGGAATATTGACCTGTAGAGGACCTAGCTGCCAAAACACATTATTTCAGGCAGTGTGGTATTCTTCCTAGCTTCCAGCTAACTTCCTAGGAAAAGGCAACTCTCCTGGAGACCTTGTACTCCACTTCTGTAACGCTGAGCCCAGGCAGTCTGCTCTCTATGAGACAAGACTGGTTTGTCCCAGCCTGATGGAGCCTGATTAGCTAGAACATACATTAGAAGGAAAGCAAAACTAGAGATAGCTGACCAATTGCTAAGCAATTGTTTAGCTGATTAAGGACTTGAGAACAATAAAATCTGACATAAGAAGGTATAAATCACTGTGGGGATAGAATGTAAGAAAATAAAGATAGCGCAGAAGGCAGTCTCACCCCTGAGGAGTTGCAGCTGTGCTAACCACCAAAGATTAGGAACAGGCCTGCCCTTAAGAGGCCACAGCTGTGTCCAATGAAGATGAGTGTTATAAAAGAGTGGGTGAGTTGGTTAAGACGTGTGCTGGTGTTTGTTGCTTGTGCTGTGAAGAAGTTGTGGCTGCTGTGAGGAGATGCCCATGAGAAACCACCAAGAAGGTATGGAGCTTTTGCAACAAGAGGACAACAAATCACAAAGGCAAAAGCAGAAATGGTAACTCAGCAAAGCTTAGCATCAGCCTGTCCCATATTTAAAGGCTGAGTGTTCACCCAGCTGAGATATCCAGCCTGGGGTATCTCACTGCAGGATCATGTTAATGTCTAGCCTAGTAGCTTATTAGTCTCAGTTATATGTTGTGTGTGTCAGTCAGCAAATAACTGCTTCATGCTCATAATTTATAGGTATCATTCTTTGGTGTGTCTCTCTGAGTACAACAATATTTCAGAGATGGAAAGGGGGATTTTTCCATGTAAGAGGAAAGAATGCCTGCACATAGTCTATCAAGTGTCTCTAGTGTCTTGACATCCCTCAAGATGATATGCCTGGCTTCAAGCTACCATGTCAGAATACTGTAGATTTCCAGTGTATCTGTCAGTCCCATAATGATGTGACAGATAATCTAGGGAATTTCAAATACACCAACTGGACAACTGACTCTGCCCATCTTAGCTCCAGGTTACCTGCATAACACGCAAAAGCCATGTATTTAATATTTCAAGTCTGCAATTCTCTTTGGAAGATCATACTTTCCTCATTGACTATGCTGAATTTAAGGGAATATCAAGCCCTGAATAAATTAAATTAAATCACTAAATACATCTCTTGGTGCCCACACCAAGATTAGCCTTAGACAGGAAAAATATAAATGTAGATGCCACCATAGCAAGTGTCTAATAAAAGGTCTAATTCAAAACACCCCAACACATCCGTGACATTGTCTGGGAATGTGGAAGCTTTCTGTTATATTAAATGAAGATCTGGGAAGTTTATGGGTCTCAATTTAGCTGCTGAAAACCAGTTGCTAAAACCATTGAGATAACAGAGAATGTATCCTGGAACACACAGGCCATCTCAGACAGAATTTGACACAGGCAGGTAGATAACTGTCCAAGATTTCTATGTGTATTTAGGTAAGTTATGCTCAGGCAAGCAAAGCAGTGGAGCCAGAGAGTGACTTAGTTTATCCCACTGTATAGCTGAAAAAATGACAGCATCCACTGATGATTTTGGCTAAATTGCAAGCACTCAGTTCAATTTCTTTATCACAGGCAACTACTGTCATTTGAAACGCATTACTGTAATCTTCCTAGCCTCAAACTGTCACAGCAGAAGAATGTGGGTCTCCAAAATGTCCTGTGTGTTATCTTTCCACTGCAATTAATGGACCAATTCCTGTCAATTGCAACAAGACTGGATCGGCAATCTCATAAAACAGACCAACATGAAACAAATCAGACTCATCAATGTCTCTGACAGGTCTTGCGTCATACCTACTATTCTGATAAGTTTTGATTACTCTGGAGGGTTTCTTTTCCAATGAAAATGGACACTGATGCTTACATAACAAATCTGTGCTTCCTTTGACTTTGTTGGAAGTTCAGATAGCTAAAGCACAACTGGTTGTGCCATTGAAAAAGAAGGTTTTTTTACAATTAATGTAGTTTCCTCAAATTATGTGATAAAAGCTTTTTCCAGGGAGGCGGGGATGGGACAAAATCAAAAAGTTCCACCATAACTCAACCTACTAAGTATTTTGGTGGACCAGTTAAATAGAAAACCAGGACTGCACATTCCCAAACATACTGGTTCTTGCATCCAAAAAAAAAAGTGCATAATTTCTTTGCAAATTCCTCTCTAAAAAAGTCTAGCCTTATGGAAAAGAAAACTTCTGAGAATAGGAAAGAGTTTACTTCCTTCCATCTTTGAGCTTACAATCACAACATCAGCAACTAGAAAAAGGAGATTTCTTCACACTCCAAAGAGAACAAAGACTTGTAAGGCTTGGTTATGAAGCTGGAAAATTTCATTTTGCATGAATTGCTCTCCTCTGTCTTTCTTACTTCCCATAGTCTTGCACACATTTCTACAGTATTTCTGCAGAAGAAACTACCTACATAAAATTAATCTTGATGACATCATGTGGTGCTAGTTAGTCAGAACATTTAAGGAGGATAAAGCACTATAGCCTTAAGGACTCTTAAAATGAGAATCATTTATTCTCTGTTGTCTTTTGTGAAATGGATTCTTGCTGTTACTAATGTAAAAACCTGCTGCTAAATGTTTTGACTGTACATATTAGCCAGCTGGTGGTTCAGTTCTCACTATTGAGTTGCCCAGAACTGAAATAATTAATTTAGCTAAGAAAAGTATATTGTGCTGCACCTTTTGGATTTGTGACTGTAATCTGTAATCACCAGGGAGTTTATGTGGATTTGCAATAATACTGGAGTTGGTAATTTATAACAGAACAGGAGCTCACTAAGTAGAGCTTATGAAGCTTGAAGTTTTTTGATAAGTTTCAGAACTTTCTATAATACGGGTGCTGTTAGCAGTTTGCAGTTGGCTCAAACGTTAATCTGTGGTATACTAATAAACTGAAAGCAAAACCCATGGATTTGAAAGGTCTCTTTGTAAGCGCAGGTATCCTTAATATTGTCTCACCATACCTGTATAGCAAGAAATAATTTAAATATGTAAGCATAGACTCCTATTTACTGTAAAAAGATTGGACTCAAATTCTCAAGAAAGAGACTGTTTAGGGCAAAGAGATGCATTAATGACAATTTTTATAACTTTTCACAGCATAATTATTTCCTTTTGCTTCTCCTTGCTCCTCGTGTTGCAATAGGTTTCTGAGAAAGGTAATGTGTCAAGATTATCTGATACTTGAAAACTGTAGTCAGGCAAATATTGCTATTCAAATATATTCATTCTTTATTTGATCCAACCACTGATTTAGATTTTCTAAAGGATTAAAGGAAAAAATTACATACAAACAGGAGATAATCATATATACACTGTAGTTCTCCAAAAGACTGCTAGAACAAAGAAGACTATTTGTCACACAATATTCATTATGACAGACACTGTTGGTCTAGCTTTATATTTTTGTTTGGTTGGTTTATTTTGTTTTGTAGAACTTCCTTCATGATCAATATTTAGATGGTGATATTTATTTATCTTTCTTGCATAAGGAATGGACCCTCTCATATATCTAACAGAGCCAGATGCTGATCCACCCATCCTTGAAGAGCTCAAAAGAAATGGAGGACTACAAAGGTTCTCAAAGCCATCTACTGAAGGCTTTGTTTTCTAAACAAACTGTGTCTCTACTCACAGGAATGGGTGGCAGACCCAGTGATTTATTGATTTTACATTAAAATGATGTTCATTTATGAGACCTGGCATATGATAGATCCTGTACTGGTGCCAGATGAAGACTTAAAGGGAGGAGACCATCATATTCCTCTGCAAAACAGAGAAAGCGAGAAAGCTGTAATGACATCAACAAACACTAATCCCTCTGAAAGGCAGCTGGGTTTTGTTATTGTTATTTTACAACTATGAAGAATTTTATAGTTGTGCATCACTACACTTTGTGTTTTAATGACATTGTTATATTTTTTTTTTTAAATTTGATGCTAGTCTGTTAATGTACACTTATTCACAGATGTTTAATTACTGTTTACAGATGTAAAGCATCAAATTTTAGCAACTTCATTCTTTTTAGTACCAAAAAGTGGTTCTTGAATCATTAAAGACAGCAAAAAAAACATTGGCAGTACTTAGCAGTCTCTTTCAGCCCAGGTGTGTCATGGGTTTAATAAAGTTACTAAATATTATCCCAATTTAAAAGTGACACATAGAAAACACTAGGTATGACTGTGAGCAGCACACTGAACATGTGTCATAATCAAGAATAGAACCACAGAATCATTTAGCTTGGAAAAGATCCTTAACAGAGACCAACCATCAACCCAGCACTGCCAAGCAGCACTAAGCCATGTCCCTAAGTGCCACATCTGCACATCTTATAAATGTATCCAGGGATGGTGACTCCAGTGTTTCCCTGGGCAGACTGGATATGTGACATGACAATCCTTTTCATGAAGAAATGTTTTCTAATAACTGATGCAAACCTACCTGGCACAACTTGAAGTAATTTCTTCCTGTCCTATCACTTGTTACCTGGGAGAAGAGACCACCCCACCTTGTTACAGCCTTTTTTCAGGTAGTTGTAGAGATTGGAGGGACTCTCCCCAGCCCCCTTCTCTCCAGGCTAAACAGCCCCAGCTCCCTCAGCCAATCCTCACAAGACTTGTGCTCCAGACCCTTCACCAGCTTTGTGAGTACTGAAAAAAGTACTGAAAGAAAAAAAGAGTACTGAGAGCGGTACATTACTTTAATTTTACTGTACCAGAAGCTATTGCTGATGCATCTTTTTTTTTTTTTAAAAAAGTAAAAGAAAATTAGAAAGAGAGTGGAGGCCTACCATTTAATTGCTTTTGGATGAGTCCTCTTTCAACAAGTCAACAAGTCAAAATTATTCTTTGTTTAAATAAAAATGCATGGAAAACCCCACAAAATCAAACCACAAACGAACAAAAAGTTTTTCTAGCTCAGTCTATTAACTCCCACATAAAGTAAACAATATCAGGCGCCAAGAACAAGGAAAATATGTAGTAATAATCAATTAGAGGGAAATTGGGATTAAGACAAGCAATGTCCTTGCACCACACTGGCAGACATCCCAATGGCAATTTCCTTGATAAATATCTCATATAACAAGGGCACCAAAAATTCATACTTTTAATTCTAAAGGAGAATCCAAAATGAAATTAAGGACTTAAAGAATTATGTTCTGTTTAAAAATTGCTTCTCATAAATAAAGATGTTTTGAGCAGCTTAGCTTTTAGACTAGTTCAAAAAAATTATGTTAAAAGATATATGTAGAGAGAAGCTGAATTATTGTTTGGTGAAGTGTTTATCCATTTTATCCAATAACAGCATTGTGATACTAAATGAACTCAGAGATACTCTTGCAGTCATTTTTCAAAATTTGCATTTAAATAAAATATTCTGGTTTATACTTCATTCAGTATTAAGTGTATGTAATAATATCATCCCTCGATTAGAAAATGAAATTTTCCTGTGTTGATGTTGAAAGACTGCCATTTATGTGCAGATTCTGGCTTTTGCATCAGTGTAAATGCAATTATTTCCAATCTGAGCAGGAAAATAAACACTGCTTAAAAAAAAACAAAAATTCCCCCCAAAACACTCAGGAAGAAAAAATGTCAGGTATAATCAAGCATGAATTAGCTTCCTACTGATGAGAAACCCCAACTTCTCAAGAAGATTTATTGCCATTTTATTTACTGAAAAAAAAAATTCAAAACATCCAATCTGTCTTCTTCTCATTACTTTCCCTCTGCCTTATCCCTACTGCTTATTGCTCTAAGTTATTAATCCTCCTGACCTCCACGGCTCTGGACTCTGAGATTATACTTTACTCTCCCTAGGTCTAAAAGTAGTATCTAACTTCCACCTCTCCATCTTCCACAACATGAAGAAAGGCATGCAGACAAATGTCCCTGGATGCTGCAGCTCTTGCATGCAGCTTAGACAGCTCCAGTTTGGATTCACTGCAGCATCCTCAGCATGGACTCCTTGGTATTTGTATAATTATTCTGCAGCCATCAGCTGAAACTTTTACACCTTCCATACTCACCAATCCAAAACAGAAATGTCAATCCATTCCTGCTGTGCTGTGTGCGCCATGTGCTGGTAAATCCACGTGGCACACCTGACTACTCCATGGACACTCAAAACCCTGTCTGCTGTGTTTTGAGCTGATGTGTCCTTTCTTTTGCCATTTGAGCACAGAGAAACTGCCTTTTCCATTTGTGCTGAAGATAACCATCATTCCTAGTTTTTCAGTCCATATCTCTTACTCTGCACTTGAAAAAGCTGATCCTCACTTCAGTTATTGATGTAGAGGATTATGGTCCCATTTGAAGCTTTTTAGCACATTTAAGTTGTCCCCACAGAGTCAATGAGGCTTACATGGAACCTCTATCTCAACCATGCCCTTTGGAAGAGGTATCTGAAGGCCAGGAGGAATAACTGGTGGCATTTCATATGGCATGAAGAATATTTATCAAAAAATGCTGCTCATAAGCAGACATTCAGCATATGAATCAGTTGCTGAAATATAAAGGTATGCCATTATTTTCAACAATGTGAGATTGTTCCTTCTGACTCTATCATATTTGCCTAACCTCTGCATGTGTCTTGGGAATGCTGAAACATCTCAAATGGCACCCATGTCTATTGTAAGGTGAGTGAATTTCCCCCTTGTAATTCAGTGCGTGCAATCTGGAGGGAAAATAACACCCTGAGAATCTGAAAGAATAAAAGCTAACCATGGGAACATTTTTCTCAATAAAATAGTTTATACATATAAGATTAACTTTGATAACCATTTAGCATAACAGCAGACAGCAGATAACAAGACAATTTAATTACAGTGTATTTTCCTAAATCCAAATTTTCATTTAAAAAAACAAAACAGAATTTTACTTTAGGGCCTAAATGCAAATAACCTTGCAAATATTCTGTCACTTTAACAGAATTTTGTAGTTGTTCAGGAGTGAACTCCCAAATCAATGAAGTTAGGATTTCCAAAAAACTGGCTCATTTTCCCCCACATTCCATGCCACTAGTGATTATGAGTAATGTAGAGGGATGGGGTGTGGTATTTTCTGGGTCGCCTATGGCAGGAAGGAAAGATGAATCTCCATGTCCTTTGAAGGATTTATTATTTTATGTTATTATATTATATTAGAGAATGCTATACTAAACTATACTAAAGAATAGACAAAGGATACAGACAGAAGGCTTAACAGGATACTAATGAAAAACTTGCGACTCTCTCCTCAGAGTCTGACACAGCTGGATGGTGATTGGTCATTAAGTTAAAACAATTTGCATGAAACCAATCAAACAATCATCTGTTGGACAAACAATCTCCAAACCACATTCCAAAGCAGCAAACACAGGAGAAGCAAATGAGATAATATTGTTTTCAGTTTTTTTCTGAGGCTTCTCAGCTTCCCAGGAGAAGAAATCCCGGTGAAGGGATTTTTCCAGAAAATATGACAATGACAATGGGGAAACGTGATGTGCAGGTACCTCAAGGGAATTTGATTTTTTGTGAGATTTTATAATGATTGCTGAATGACACTGCTACTGTATGCCATAAATACTATGGACAATGAGCACGGAAAACTCCAGCCAGGACAGAGCTTGTTTTTCACATTATGCTTTCCAGGGGTAACAGATTAAAGTATCATTTTCAAAAATATGCTAACCCTCCTGTTTTTGTGTACTTCAGAGGAACACCTTACTGTGGCTAAGCATTAACTTCCAGTCAAACTACCTACAGCAATATATAACAGTCAGAAAGGGAAGGGAAAAGGCTTCAGACTGCGGTGTTATTCATAGAAAGCACCCCAGCTATTTTAAAAGTGGTAAGGAAGCAGAAGCTTGGTTAACTTAAGTCATAAAATCAGTGTTTTAAACATTGACTGACCATCTTGCCTCTCATGAAATACTCACTTATCATCTGTTATAGTACAGACTTAAAATATTCAATGTCTCTTCTGGAGCACAAGGCTTGTGCAGGATTGTTCTGCCATTCCCACAGGGCAGACCACCCTTTCAGTGAATAAGGGCCCTTCCTTGTTCAGGAAGAGTGGAATGTTCCTGACAGAATAGGCTGGAGAAGCCACAACAGTAACGTTTAAGCTCTGCAATACTTGCCACCAGCATTGCTTGGGGGCATCACATTTGACTGAAAGTAGAAACATTAAAATACCATTGAAGAGACTTATTCTGTGCATTTTACAGAAGTATTTGTACGTGGGAAAAGCAACAAAACAAAACTAAAACACAAACTACACAACCCAGAAAATATTCTTCCAGACAATACTGCTATGCAGAATAGATAAACACAAATTCATATATGCGTGCTGCAAAAAGCATCAAGTCAAGAGATATTTTTCTCTCTAGTAAAAATCTAAGTCAATATGAATGTAGACACTTCCTGAGCATCTACAACATGGGGCTATGCCTAATACACTCCTGCATCTTTGTTTCTGAGAAAGAGAAATGTCAAGTACCTCCAGTATAGCATCCAGCATTACTCTACAGCAGCATTACAGCATCAAATTCCTTCTAGTTTCACACTCAAGCATTTTACCAAGAAGTGAAATGCAAAATAGAGAGCCTTGTAGCCTTTAGTTCTATATCTCAATGAGTTAAAAGGGAATGTGCCATTGAGAACAGTGTTGTCTTAGAAGTAAAGTTATTACTGCTTACCAAAAGAGATGAGAAATTTTCCTTTTTGAGATTTTCCTGTATTTTCTGTGACTTGAAATCATCTCTGAATGTTTTGCTTACACAAAATTCATAAAAAGTAGAACAAAACTGCTTTTATCAGGTTGTTTTGTAAAATGTGATGTGAAAAGAGCTAAGAGTTGCTCTTTCACATTTAACTTTGTTTACACTGTCACTGAAAATGGCTTTTATTTCAATGATCTAAAACATGCAATAACTTGCAGGCCAAGTATTGCTCTAGGTTTACTTTTTCAATTCCATACTCTTCAAGGAAAGTGAAAGACAAATGTGTTCATATTTGTAGAATGTTATTTCACAACAGACCTAAGTTTGCGCTCACACATGCATGCAAATCATCTGGGCTGTATTTTGTGCAGTAAGCATGATTTTAAACGGGTCAAAACATGTCTACAAAAAAAACCAAAAAAGACAAAAACCAGTCAGTCACCAAATTAATAAACAAAGTCTAGGTCAACTTCTCCTCTTTTAAATCATAGTTCTAATGAAATCTGAAAGAATAGGAAACCTGATACCTGATGATCTCTTACCTCTCTAAAGCAGATGGCTTCATTATCATTTGTGATTGAAAAAGCTCAATGATCAGAGATTTCATGAATATTTGGAGAGAAAAAATTTGAAGGTTTGCTGATATAACAAAAATTAGCCTAATATCAATTTTCTGCTGCATGAAAATCTGAAGTGAGCCAAGTTTAAATATGAGGAGTTTGAAAATAGTGCTATGGCATTGGCTATTCTATAGTAGATCAAAATAATCTCATTATATGTCCCATGTATTTGGGTTCCTTCACTGTCCTCAGTCACATATAAGGAGAATGTGTCTGAAGTCTTGATGCACTTATTACTGGAGTCCAGCTGTGATAAAGAGCCATTAAAATCTCATTGGCTGCATAATGTTATACTTAAAACACAGCAGAAGCATTTTGTACCAGCCAGATGCATTAAAATATCTCTCAGACTGGGGAGCATTGATAGTATTCAACATAACAGAGGCTAATGTGTTAACTGGAATATAAAAGACTGTAGGAAAATAACCAGAAAATTAGTATTTAATCTATTCTGTTTCTGTTAAGTGAAATCTGCATCTGGAAATCCAACAGTGAGATACCCAGTACTGTCATCCTTCAACAATTTTTTTACTATGAGAAGCAATTTTAGGGCCTGAAATCTCCTGATATATGCACAAATAGAAGCCGAGTAATACCCCATACTCTGTGTCCATGAATTAAAAAAACAAAAAAACACAACAAAACAAAAATGTGAAAAAACATAAGCCTGCACAGAAATTTAGGTAGAGGACTCTGATCATGGAAGGAATGACATATCCTTAAAACATGAAGAAGAAATAGCATGGGATAGCGGCAACATCATTCTTTCTGGTTCTGATCACTCTGATATATTGTGATATCAGTGTACCTAACTTTAGATACCTGTGACATGCATCTGATAGGCTTCATCTTCATTTCTTGCACAGTCAGTAGAGGAAAAGAGACACCTGTAAGATGTATTAATCTAACCTGTTCTAAATTAGGAAATATGCTGTACCCCGAGAGTTCCTATTTCTCTCTGCTGAGTATCAAGGGAGTTGAGACAATTCACTCAGATGAAGCCATCCTCACACTGGCTGAGATCCCCATTCAGAAAAAAAAAAGAGAGAGAGGGAGAGGGAAAGAGAGGGAGAAAGGGAGAGAGAAGGAGAGGAACCAGAGGTACAGAGGACAAGGAACTAAGCTAAATGGAAATGGTGAGAAGGGTGACTGTCAGTAGTAACCACCCAAGTTCCTCCCCTCCCAAGTAAAGGGGCATTCAGATATAGGATGAAGGTATTCATCTCAGATGATGGGTTATTTTGGGCCATGATTGACTCTACATTGACATGAGACATGGCTGCAACATCTAGCACGGCTCAAAGGCTCGTGGGGACATTTTCCACCTACCCTCAGCACAATATAAACCCTATGGACCTGGTGTGGGGTGCGCTGTCCTTCTACCTCTTCATGCCCAGTCTGCAACCACTGAGAAGACTAGAAAAGGACCAATGGGATGTTGTCAGAATTTATGGAGTGGTGATTTTACTTTTCTACTTGATCTGTTTCTCTGTCGCTCTTTTTCTTTCTCAGTTCTCATCTCTCTTTTCCCCATCCATCTCTCTACCTCACATTTACAATTAAAAAACCCCAGAATTATTGACTTTGGCATATGGTTTTGTTTGTACCTTAATTTGGGCACAGACATCTCTCTAATAATTTTAATAACTGTATCTTAATATCAACCTTTAACATTTAAGTCCCATGCAAAGAAGAAAGAGAATCATCAGGAAAGGGGAACAAAAGCAACCAACATAAATACCTTAATTAATAGAAAGTGATAGGCCAGTGTTTGAACTGCTTCTGGGAAAAGTATGGACAGGTTTGCCATAATAAATCTCTGGACCAAAGTTCAAATTCTTAAGGATAACCACTTCCCTTAACTTTGTGCCATGTAAAGTTTGTTCTGTGTCACCACCTGCAGATGAACACTAAAGACCCCAGCACTCATCCCCTGGTGTGCTGGGTACCTTCTCTTCAGCAGCTGCCTGCTGGCCATCGTGGCACTGATCACTGCCCTTCGAGCCTGATAGCCCGGATGATTTTCTACTCACATAGCAATCAGATTAGGCAGCCAGGGTCTCCTCAGCTATCAAATGAGAACACTGTGGGAGATAGAGTCAAAAACCTTACCAAAGTCAAGGTATATTACCTCCACGGCTCTTTTCTCATCTGCAGAGCCAGTCATTTAGCTGTACAGGCAATCAGGTTGCTCAGGCATGATTTGCCCTCGAATGCCTGCCGTGAACACTTGTGGTGCCTGAATGCAGCTGGCCTCACAGTCTTTTAAATTTAACACCTGCAAACTGACAATCTCAGTCCTGCAAGGCTGTTGAACCCCAAACTGATGTTGAAATGACACAGCCAACACTTGCTGCACTTCAGGACATCCTAGATTTGTATTCTTTTTTCTTTTTTTCCAGAGTGCTGCTTTTAGGGACAGCAAAGACTCTGAAGATCATACTTGCAAATTAACAAGCAGCAACAGAAATACTAAATGCTTTAATATCTCCACATCTCACTCTTTGGGAGTGTCTTTTTATTTCTAAAAGCAAGCATTAAAGCTAAATAAAACTAACTTGAAACTACTCAGTAATAAGGACAGAAAGTGTTTTTAGAGTAATTCAGACATTCTAAACATTTGTTACAAGACATCTGATAAAAATAATTTCTTACTGCAATTTTCTGTGAATGATAACAACTGTTCATGGTTACAAGACTGCAGAGATATACACAATACATTTACATCTGGGGCGGTTTTCCAGGTCACATAAAGGTGTACCCAATAATTACTGCTGGTATTTTTGTTAATGCCATCACTTTTAGTAAGATATCCTTCATGGAGCATTTTCAAATACCAGGTATCATTGTTTCCATTTAAAATAGCGTGTTTTGAATTTGTGTCAGGGCTACTTTATAAGACATGCATTTCTGTCTTTCAGAGGCAAAGAGAAACAGATCAGTAACCGAACATTAAAGGTCAAAGCATAAATCAGTCATTTCACTAATAAGCCAACTTCAAGCTGTACAAGGAATAGAAAAACATTTAGCCTTGTATTCTCTGCACAGACATTTAAAGAGAAAAGGCTGAAAATGACACCTGATTCCCATCAGTCCTCAGAGAACAGAGCTAAGTGCTGTAACAGGCAGGTGCTAGGCCAGCCAGCGAACTAATAACATGTATTTTATATGTCAGTGAGGAAATAGATGTTTAGGTGTCTTTGGAGTATCTGTAAACAAATTTCCTATCATCTTCATCTGTTGAAGACATAGAATACATGCATTTTCTCATATTTCTGTTTGTATTTATTTTCCTTAAACATTTCTGACCAGAAGACTAGGTAACCTGTGCTTTGCTAGGTACACCTGCACTTTTGCCTCTGGACTCACTAAGGAGATGAAATGGTTGGTTTTGCTTTTCTATTCTTTCTGTAAATATTTTTGTTTGCTGCTTTGCCTGTTTGTCTTATATAGGTATGTGGACATCCTCAGTATGTAATCACAAGTGTTTACATCACATCAAGGAAACACTTAATGTAATAGTTAGTTCTCTCAGATAGTGTCCTTATCATTCCAAAAATATTATTAAGCAACAGCTGCCACTTTTCTGTACCTGTGGTATGGGAACACATTCCTAGAGGATAAATAACATGGCATAGTTGGAGAGGAGGGAGAAAGAATAAATGCCAGAATCTTCTCTTTACTAAGTGCATGTGTTGATAAGCAACACCCTTCTTCCACCTCTGAAATTTATGGGCAAAGCTGGATCTTGGAAATCATGCACCTACCAGAAGATAGAAGCATAAATCTCTCTCCAGCTTAAAAGGCAGCTCTCTCTTGACTTTATGAAAAAGACAATCTTTAGAGGAGTAATAATTAGATATCACTGATCTGAACTTTTCACTGTTCTTAGACATAACATTGGTTTTCCAGTTCTATATAGTAATATGGTAAATATAATTTGTCAACTGAGCAAAATTTCTAAAAGATAAACTGTATTTGAAGTCCTTACCTACACAACTTATAGTCAGGAGGTTCTGCCTGGCAGATAAGAAGTGCTGAAAAATATGCATTACTTCAATATTCCTAATTTACAGTTAGCTCACTACAGAATTGTGTCTTGATGCCTGGGGCAGAATTGACTGGCTAAAACCAAAACCCAGCCACTCCTAGTGAAATAATGCATTTATTTATTCATTTTGAACAAAGAGGAAATCAAGTATGAGTAGCCTTTTACTGTTTTAGATATATATACTAGGCATTTTAATAACCAGAAAACAGAGTGGTCAATGCAGTAATGGTACTCATGGAAACATTTTTAATGACAGACAACCTTAAATGTTTTCATGAGAACTGAATCTAAAAAAGGCTGCAAGTCTACTGCAATTTGGTAACAGATCCAAAAAAAAAAAAGCCTGATTTGTCTGATAAATAACTGGGGTTCAATGATCCACTTCAGCTGTGGGAAGCTGTCATGAAGTTGAGGAGCAGAAATTTGATATGAGAGCAGTATTGTTTTGAAAGATCAATGATGAGAAGATGTTATGGCAGAATTTCAGCAACCTAATTAGAGATGTTAGTATATCCCAAAGAGCTTGTGTCAGATAAAGAATGCGGGGTTTTTTTGCAAATGAATCATCTAATAATCACCTGGATGAGGGACTAAGCAGCACAGTAATTAAATTTGTAACGATTATTTCAAAATGGGAGGTGTTACAACAGCTTATATAGAGGGGAAACAAAAAGCCTGTAATGACTGAAAATAAAAGCTGGCAGTCACTAGTGAAGTAGTTCTACCTGGAAAAATGCAATTGAATGCATTAAAGACTAATGAGAAAAAATTCAACAGGAATACCTTTGGGACAACTACCTAAATGTAATGTGAAGGTGTAACTCTGTTGCAGCATGGAGAAAAATCAGTTTCATTTCATAAAGTAAAAGATATTGTTTTACAAGAAACCTATTTTATTGCAGCGTGGTGCACTCACTGAATATTGTGTGTAGGTCTGAACATTTCTACAGCAAAAATCTGACCTGAAAGGAATTTACTAAAAACTAATAAAAAATGCCTATGAAAGAAATTCAAACTTATGAGAGAAAAAAAAAGTGTTTGCTTACAGCAAAAGCCTGGATCAATGAAAATAAAGAAAAACTATGTCTTTCTCTAAAAAATTCATGGCATTAACATAAAGAAGGTTGGGGTGGGGTATGTATAAGGCCTGAGAAAATGCAGATGAAAAACAGACTATTCCATTTGCAATTTTGTCACTACCAAATTTTGCAACATGAGGCAAGTCAGATTGCCTCTAGGTGCTTCAGTTTCTTCATCACCTCTCCAATTATATTAATATATATACAATATATATTGTTAGAATATATATTGTAAGAATTTTTTTCATTTCACAGAGAAGTTAGAAGACTTTAATTAACTAAACTTGATTTAGATTATTTTGAAAATGTAAGAGAAAATATAAATAGTAGAATGAAAAGAAATGGAGTGAAAAAATATGGCTGAGATACTTTTATATACAAAAGATCTTTCAAGATCTGGGTAGGTTTCACTGTTTGAAAGTTAGCATCCACATCATTCAAAGATTTAGAGATCTGTGATTTATGCTCTCATTTAACACCTATGATTTCCATCTCCGTCATTCTGAGAAAATGATCTTTTGCATATTCATCCTTCTGTGAATAATCTGTATGAAGTCTTCTTATGTGACTAAAGAAAATTATGTATTTGGTTAAAATATGACAATGCAGCACAGCTCTGCAAAATCTGACTATAAGTTTTCTTTTCAGCAAAGTGTTTGGAGTCTAATTTCAGAAAGGTTGAAGCAGATGCAGAGTTGAAAGGAAAACCTGTTGCTCAGAGAATGGATATAAGAATCATAATGGTCGTCTTTGATAGTGGATAGGTAGGGGATAGCAATTTTCAGACCACATTTATTTAGCTACTGAATTATAATTGCTAGACCTGTTTTCATCCTTTCTTCATATCTCACCAAAGAAGACATGAAGGCATTGACAGGAAATCCTGACAATCCACAAGTGTGTTCTATACTCAACAGTTAAAATATTACAGATAGAGTTACAGCCGCATCAGAAATAGCTCTGTTTCTTCACTATCTGTGTGAATAATCTCAGAAGCATGCTTTCACAAGG